>NC_138540.1:37469362-37756737 GCF_964234715.1 Podarcis melisellensis | reverse complement strand
ACACAAAAAATCACAATTCCCAAATATAAAAATTGAGACGGATTTATACTACTAGCTCCATTTGCTTCTGCAACCTCAGTAGTGGGAAGACGTTGCAGAATAGCCTCACGTGTAGGATGCACACAGGAACATAGGAAGCTGCCTTCTGTTGAGTCTGCCCATTGGTCCCTCTAGCTCAGCATTATCTCCATTAACTGTCAATCAGTTTCTACAGTAGGATTTCAGGAAGCAAGCTTTTCCCAGTCCTACATGGAGATGGCAGCGATTGAATCTGGGACTTTTTGCATATAAAGCAGATGCTTGACCACCAAGCGAAGGCATCTCCCTTTACAAAGCAGCATCAGTGTGTGAGGAGACATTGAACTGCACATGGCAGCATGGGTCCACCCACTCAGGCCAAACTCTGGACTTTCCAGGCAGGAAGGAATATACAGGGCTTTTTCATCCAGCTGAGCCAAAGCAACAAAGTCTTCCAGAGCTCTGAGGTCTTCCTGGTCATCCTTCAGTCCTAACGTGGTCTTTGTTTCTGACTGTTGCCTTGCCCCTCAGTCCTGACATGCCCATTGAGTTCTGTCCACTGACCTGTTTCATGGCTCCTGACTCATCTCAGACTGTAGCCCACAACCCAGCCCCTGACACACTCTTCCCCATACACAATGGTAATCACACAACAAGAGAGTAGGTGAGTAAGGCTCCCATGAAAGCCACATGGCTGTTACCTTGCTGCTGTCCTTGGTCCTGCAGATCATGCTACTCCTGCTTGACAGTGATGGTCAGCCCACTGTTGACCATTCCTTGATGACAGCTACAGCTTTTCCAGCTCAGGGGCTACATTACTGCATGGGCACCCTCCCAGGGGCTGTGCACCAATAATGAGTGGGGCTGGAGGTGAAAGTGGGTGAGGACAGAAGAAAAAGTGGGTAGAGCAATAATAGACATAGCAATGGATGTGCCTCTTACCTTTTTTTAAAAAAAGATATTTATTAATGTTTTCAATATTAATACAATAAAAAAGTCAAAAAGAAAAAAGAAAAAATAACAAATACAAAAAAGAAAAAATACTTAAAAACACACAAAGTTTCAATAACTTTTTTTCATTAACTTATTTCCCAGACCTCCTCATACCTCCCTTTTTTGTATTCCAATTCAAATTGTTATTTCAGCAAATCCTTATCCATAAATTTTAACCTGCTTCTAAACCTTTTTTCCATATTCTCTTAGAACATTACAGCTGGAAACCGCTTAATTTCTATCCGACATCATTCTAACATTCATTAATTTTGCAATATTTCTGTAAATAATCTTTAAATTTCTTCCAATCTTCTTCCACTGACTCTTCTCCCTGGTCTCGGATTCTGCCGGTCATTTCTGCCAGTCCCATATAGTCTATCATCTTCATCTGCCATTCTTCCAGAGTGGGTAGATCCTGTGTCTTCCAGTACTTTGAGATGAGTATTCTTGCTGCTGTTGTTGCATACATAAAGAAAGTTCTGTCCTTCTTTGACTCCAATTGGCCGACCATGCCCAGGAGAAAGGCCTCTGGTTTCTTCAAGAAGGTATTTCATTTCATTATATATCATTTCCCAGAAAACCTTAATCCTTGGGCGGATGTGCCTCTTACTTTTTGTATAGTAGGCTATGCATCATCCGTGCATGCAAAATACAGAGACTTCTACATCACAATCCCAAAACCCAGCCTTCTCTAACCCCAAGAAGAATTCTTACCATTCAATGGCATATTCCATCAAGGTAAAAACACCCAACAGACCATGGAGCAAGGACAGGTGGCTGAATGGGTGACCAAGGGATAGGGGTGGCTTGGGAAGAGATGACACAGAGTAGAGGAAATCCCAAGTGCAGGAGACAGAGGCTTTGAAAGCCACATTCAGAATGAGAGGCAGAGGGTTCCTCACCCCTGCTTCAGGATCATCATTCTTGCCTCTTGCAGGACCTTGCCCATGTGGTGCTGTGGACATTGAGCTGAGAAAGTTTCTCCATCCCAGTCTAGGGTATGTCATGGACATGAGTCACAAAATTTCTGTTCTCTCTCTCTCTGTCATATATATATATATATATATATAAAACACAAAGCAGATGCCATGGGGGTGTGGCATAACACAAAGTGAGTGCCTCATTTGAAAAAGGGACATGGCAACAAAATGGTATGGGCATACCACCTCCCATAAAAAACCACCCACCTCAGTCTCTGCCACACTGACTCTTAGCACTTTTCTTCTTTTCAGAAGGGATGGTGGGCGGGATATCCAGTCCTGGCATCCAATGAAATGTGGGCACATTTAAGGATGGACAGGGTATTCTATGTAGAAGAGTCTGAGCCACTGAAAACAGGAATTGAGCAAGGACAGCAAACTGTCTTTCATGCATTGTGGAGGCTTAAGGAGATATCGATCAAGGTGTTTTGCAGGTGCTATAGGAGGTACTGGGGGGCATACTGGTGCCCATGGGACCATGTTGACAAGTTCTGGGGCACTTCAATAGCAGAAGAACAATAAGTGAATGAATGAATGAAAGGAAATCTCCTTAATAGGTCAGTTCATCTCTTGACTGGGGGAAGCGTTGGAGACCCCAGTGTGGTTATATTGCGTTCTTATCACATGACAGCTCTTCCTCTATAGAGGGAAGCACATATCTTTGAATTATGCATTCCATTTCATATAACAAATGCATCTCTAACAACATAATGAAATTTCATATAAAACTTTCTTTCCAGAAGAATAATCTTTTACTGGTATGAAATACCTCCCCGGGATTTTGTCAGGTTTTAATTTCAGCTTGAATAAATAACCTACGACAGCAGGGCTGGAAGGAAGATAAAAAGGTGAATTTCATGTTCTTCCAGCCTGCCTTAATGGAAATAATAACTACTTTAGTCAAAAACAAGTTTCCAATTAGTTTCCATGAAACAATATTATCCCTCTTTCCCCCCTTTTTCTTTTTTATAGGCACGGTAGCTCATTTCGAAACCTCATTTTGATAATATATAAACATTTCCAGAACCAATATCTGCAATGCTAGAATGACAATTACTGACTTTGGTATTACATGTGGGGAGTTCATCTGGAATAAAAAAAAAGAAAGAAAAGAAAACCCTATCTTTTAAAATTCTTTTACTGAGTTTTTCAACAATAAAAAGAAGGAGAAAGGAGGAGGAATCAATTTAAAACCATCCTTCAATGAAGATGTCTTTCCGGGAACACTTTATGTTAAATTATTGGATAATGACCACAAGGCCCAGCCTGCCAGAGAAACGGCTTTCTAAAGTTATTAAATTTCATTCTTTAGAAAACAATGAGGCTTTATTGTTTTTTCCTTCCTGCTTCTCATTTGCTTTATTCTGTCTAATTCTGCACAATGCAGAGAAGTGGGGGGAAGTGGCAACATTACTTAAATTCAGCTCAAGGTTGCCTTATTTATTTTACATTTCCAAGTGCTTGAAAGAATAGGGAGGGGGGCAAGAGAAGAAACCCTGGCAAGCCTAGATTAAATAATTTGAAGGAATTTTTTTGATAAGAAGTGACAGCCCAGGATTTCTTGTTAGCACTGCC
Organism: Podarcis melisellensis; assembly: GCF_964234715.1. Lineage (NCBI taxonomy): Eukaryota > Metazoa > Chordata > Lepidosauria > Squamata > Lacertidae > Podarcis > Podarcis melisellensis. The sequence goes on along the minus strand of NC_138540.1, from coordinate 37,753,171 downwards.
TTGTGATTAATGTTTTTCCTCGTGTCTGTCATCCATAATCAAACTGTACAGAGTTGATGAAATAATAAATGGAATCTTATTATGCAGTACATTGTATTATGTATAAAGGGGGGGGGGAATACCGGTATCTATTAGTTCCACGCAATAAACTCGTCGCAATGAACCAAGTTAATGGAACACATTTTAGGGCTTGATCAAATTGCCATTTAGTCTCTTTCAACTGACTGCGATGGACACTGAAGTGGAGACCTTAAGGTATTAGCTCTGTCTGCAGGCAAGGGTAGGGATGCTGTGACTGGATAGCCCAAGCCAGAGTTGCATCAAAACATTGTAGAGCCTTCTCAAGAAGCATATTGGATATATATAACAATTACAGAGTGTTGTACAGAGGGCTGCCCTTGAAGAAACTTGAGTCAGCTTCAAAAGCAGGGACTACATTATCTATTGGAGCACATCACAATGATGTATATATGAAGAGCCCTGCTTTATCAAACCAAAGGTCTATATCCAAGCAACTAGTATTGAGAGATAGTACATAACAGTTATGCCTCAGAGCCACTGATAGTCTTCTCATCCATAGATTTGCCTAATACTCTTAAAAATATCCATGTTGGTGGCCTTCATTACATCTTGTGGAAACAAATCCCATAGTTTAACTATGCACTGTGAGAACAAGCACTTTTTTTGTCCTTAATCTTCCAACATCTCATTTCATTGGATGGCCCCAGGTTGTAATATTATGAGAGAGGGAGAAAATGTAATATATATCTTCTTCTTTTTTTGCAAAGCAATTTTCCTGTACACAATGAATGTTTGCATGTTATTTTCACTAATAGATTCATTTGTATGCACACATTACCCCAACGTATGCATTTTTCTGTTCAGACTGCTTGGCTGGAGAACATTGTAGAATTTGGAGAAGTGCGACTTTTGAAGGATGGCTGCGTTTTGATCCGTTCCAAATGTGCAAATTAGGAAGATTCTCCTTTAAATGTAAGCTGAATAGAATTATCCCCTTCCCTAACCAACAGTGTGAGTTCACAGCTAAACCATAGCTTAGTTTAACTGTGGTTTAGAGCAGGTGTGGGGAACCTCTGGCTCTCCAGATGTTGCTAAACTACTCCACCCATCAGTGGTCAATGGCTGTGGATAATAGGAGTTGCAATGCAGCAAAAACTGGAGGGCCAGAGGTTCTCCACATCTGGTTTAATAATGACAAGTGAATGTGACCAGTATAGTAAATCAACTGTTTTTGTAGAAACACAAATTAGATGCCACACAGATATGTGAAAATGAGTTCATTGCACATGGTAGCATAGGAAGTGGAAAACAAAAGGAATAATAATAAAAAAGTATCTGGTTTTTTTATTTTAATTTATTTTTGGATAGTTGCCATGTTCCTGACAACTTGGTAATGATTTTTTTATGTTTTTATTTTTATAAAGAGAATACCAAAATGATAAACACCATATCACAGGCAACAGAAGGCTGCAGGTCTCTGATGTTGGAACAAGAGCTTGAATAAAAGAATATGGTAAGGCGATGGGAATACAGGCGGAATGCATTTAAAGAAGGGAAGCAGAGTGATAAGCGGAAAAAAGGAAAGAGACATTTACAAATAATTTTATCTGATTCTTAAAATTACATGCTACAGTGTAGGCTACCTGCACGCCTCTGTTTTGAGCTTGCTGAAAATCAATTGAGATTTGCAGCTGGGCAAACAGTGGGGGAAATGAATCTGAATATGTCTACAAATTCGAAAATCACATTTTGGCTTGCCTCTGTTTGCATCTTGCTTTTCTGCCTTTGGATGTGCTTGGAAGTGAAGCTATATTTGCGTGAATCTTCGCAGAGCGTGAGTTCCAGGCTGGTAGCCAAGGCTCCCTCGACAAACTTCATTTTGGGGATGAAACTAAATTATTTTTCATTCCAGAGGAAAAAGGAAAGAGAAGTAATTTATCCAACTTAAGAGCACAAGGAGAGGACTGCTGGAACAGGCCAATGGACCATCTAGTCCAGCATCCTGTTCTTACAGTGGCAGACAAGATGCATCTGGGAAGGTTGTGAGCAGGACCTGAGTGCAGCAACACTCTTCCCACTTGTGATTCCCAGCAACTGGCCTTCAGAGGTATATTGTACTGTCTTTGACAACAGACACAGTACATAGTATCACAAATCATTCCTAGCCTTATCCTCCATGGCACTGTCTAATACTCTTAAAGCCATCCAGGTTGGTCACCACCACTCCTTATGGGAGAAAATTCCATAGTTTTTAACCATGCACTGCATGAAGAAGTTGTTTCTTTTGTCTGTTTGAATCTTCCAACAACCAGCTTTGTTGGATGTCTCCGAGCTCTAGTTACGTGAGAGGAAGAGAGACTAACTTCTCAGCATCCACTTTCTCTACAACAGGGGAAGGAAATTGGAGTCTGGATGGTGCTTAGAGCATAAGAGGACAGGGGCCTAGTTTGGAGACTGGAGAACATAAAGAGTGGGGGGGTGGACGTGCAACACTATCGTGGGAGGGAAATTTTATTTTAGAACTCTTGGCTATTTCAACCTGTCTGGGACTGGTAGGGCTCCGAGGAGTGTGTGGTGAAAGCCACAGGGCGAGAGGCTGATACAGGGGAAGGAGGCAGTGAAGTTTGTGCCGCCCACGAGGCAGGAACCAGGGCAGGAGGAAAGGGAAGAGTCTAGGGAGTCAAAGATGGGGGAGGAGGTGCAGGACTTTGGGCAGGAGCCAGGGCTGGAGGAAAGGCAGGATGTGCCAGGAGCAGAGGAAGAGATGGTTCTGGGGGGAGGTGGCAGCTTCCCCTCTGCTCCCTTCCCCACTGTCCCCCAGGACCAGGAAGGGCTTGAAATGACAACTTCTGTGCAGGAGAAGTCTCAGGCTGCTTGTGTGTGCCCCTTCAAATGAGGGTACTTTAGTTTGGCATGGCCACACTGTTGCTACAACAATCCAGCTCAGAGCACAAGCCTGGGGTGGGGATGGTCGCTACTTAGCCGCCAGAAGCATGTGCACCAATAAAGAATTAAACTACCAGCTACTTGTCCTCCTTGGGCTACGGGGGCTTAGGACATCCTATATGCCTTCCCCTTCTTTAGGATCTTGCCTGCAGCCTGTGGATTTGGGGTGCTGTTTGTCTCTCTAATTCCCACTCCCTGCATCAGGGCAGCAGTGAATAATAGTCATTAATGTCTGTAGGATCATTCACCGGGGATCTTTTTGGAAGAGTAATCGCCCAGTTGAGAAGTATTTTCTCATTACGGCTAATAGGATGATGAGCTGAAAAATGATCGCAGACACTTATCTGTCTAAAAGCTCCCAGTCTGAATAAGCTAGGATAATTCAGAAATAATACCAGCAAAAGGAATAATGAATCTAACAAAACAGCCATTTCACTTCCTGAATGACATAATCACTCACACACCTTTTGAGATACGCAAAAGGAAAGGCTGAGATGTTGGCACGAAAACCCTTTGCCCGAAGCTGTTTTCTTCAAAGGGTAATCACAGTTCTAATTGATTGATTGGTTACAGTAATTGATTACAAACCCTGCATAGGTGTATCCTCTCTGGCAAAGCACCAATTGATCAGGCACCTGAGACAGGCATTATAAAATCTGCAGATAGCTCACTCTCTAGGGTGGAGGCATCACTCATATATGGGGAAGAACAGGGAATATACCCCCTTGGCAGGAGGCACAGCAATATGTGTGGTGTTCAAATAAACTGCAGTTGGCAACCATCTCCTTTAAGCCCTGGACTGACTCCACCCACCTAGGCTGGCTATTGGATCCTCCTGGAAAGGATAAGGCATAAAAGGGTTTTCTGTTCCAGCTGAGCATTGCTTGACCACATGCTTCTCCAAAGCTCTAGTGTGTCCCTGTAGCCTTGGATAGTCTTTGGTCGGGCCTGCCATTTTGTCCTCTGGTCCTGCTTATGGGCTTGTTCCATGGCTCTTGGCTCCTGTCAGATTGCTGTCCACAGCTTATTTCTGACACTCTTCTCAGATGATGCTCACCACTACACAATACTTTCCCCCAAAAGAAATAACTGGTGTCCACTGCCATAACCCTTTGCTATTCTGATGAAAAGGAGCTGATTACTTCAGCCCTTGGGTGGGCAGCAGGGATGAAATGTTGTGGGGTGGAACCTGCTCCCATCACACAGAATTCCTGCTGGTGCCCATCACTGGGTGGCCACCATATCTCTCTACCCAAAACCCTCATCAGAGCATCTCCACATCAGCAAGTTATGTTACTCTTGGGCAGTGCTATTTTTCTAGGAAAAGAGGTGCTGGAAGTCATCATGAACATCTCCCTCATTCTCTTATAATGACAATGGCGCCCATCTGAGAGATGCTGGAACTGAGCTCTGGTGAGTTCCGGTAAAAAAAAAAGCCCTGCTCTTGGGGGATGTAGAGTTTGGGGGGAAATAATGGCAGATGGCAGCTTGCAACTAGCAGGAAACGCCCCAGATGGTAGTGAACCCTCAAATCCCTCCTCCAAAATTGACTCCCCTCCCTCCATTTTGTTGCTCAGTGGTGGCTGTTGCCCATTGGAACCGGGTGGGTAGAAGATAGGGAATCCAACAGTAGGTGGAGCCAAAGGGCCAATAAGAAGACTGAGCCAAGTAATTCTAGTTTTGTCCCCATCTTCCTACCCTCTGCTGAGTTCTACAAGGATAACATAAGGACTAAGGAGGAGGAATCTGAAAGCAGATGCCAACCCCAGAACTGGACACAAGTAAGAAGGCAGATGGCGGCTGACTTAGAGCAGACTGAGGTTGGTGGGTCAGTGCCCCATTTGCCCCAATGGACCAGCATCTGTTGCCATAAATAGGGCAGTGTAACTTGGTGAGGAGACCATTTTGGCTTGGCTGCATTTCACCGACACACCCAGGCTCTGATTAGCCAAGCTTCTGTTTTCTCTTTGCTGTTTTCCTCTCCTCTTAAAACAAAATTTAAAAAGTACCGCAAGGCAACTTATGGCTTGGTAAAGCCATAAATACCTACATTTATTATTAAACATATAAAATATTGACAAGCTGGCATCTGCAGCAGGGCATCATCTCAGGATTGATCCTGAAAGCCAGAAAGGTATAATTAGTTTAAACGTAAAGAGATAATCAAGTTGTTATTGTTTCTATTCCTTTCAGTGCTGTGATGGATAGGAGGGCTTGACGGTGCACTCAATAAAAAGCCTTATTGTCATTAAAGAGAGGCTTGAAGGGCGCTCTAAGGAAAAAAACAAATAGCAGAGGAAGAGGTTTTCCAATCTTCCAAGTTAACATAACCTTGATGGCCTTTGGCTTAGATCAGCCTTTCCAAACTCAAGGTCCCCCAAATGTGGCTGAATTACAGCCCCCATCATCCCTAGTCAGCAAGGCCATCTGGCCAGGGATGATTTGGCTAGAAATGATGGGAGGTGTAGTCCAACAACATCTGGGGACCCAATATGTTGGGAAAGGCTGGCTTAGATGACTATAAAGTGGGAACAGACAAATCTCTTTTGGATGGGTGCACCGATAGCTGCTGGTCACCATGAGAAATGGGATCTGTAGCAAAATGCTGCAGTATGTTGGGTATGCCTGTCCTAGCTGTGCCCTCTTCCAGGATATTCCATTCCACCCCTACCTTTGTTTTCCATTTTGTTCCTCAACATACATTCAACATTCTGCAACTAGTGAGTATGCTCAGCCCTCATTTGGATGGTTTGGGGGAGTTTTGCCTGCTTTGTTTTCTTCCCCTCTCATGAAAAAGGTAGATATTGCCAAATATAGCTCTCTGCTATATATAGTTGTCTGTGTGTAGAGACTATCACATGCTATTGGTTTGTGCATGCTGGGGTGGGTGTGATTCTGGCTTCAGGTTTCCAGGGGCCTGTGGGCAATCTTCCCTCAGAAGTCTCCCCTCTGTGGTCTTCCCTTCCCCTCTGCAAGGCAGCACCCACTTGCCCCTTCTCACTACACCCACTCAGAGTGAGGGAGCAGAAGGCAGGTTGTGGTTGCCACTGTCTCCATCACCTCACCCCTGTCAACGCTCGCATCAGGGGCTGCCCATCTCATTTCACCACCTGAGGCAAAATGGGAATTGCTACCTCCTGGCCCTGCACCCCTTCTGCCACTGTGACACACCAGCTCTCACCAAACTCAGTGGGAGCCAGGGCATTCTTCAAGGTGCTGCTGATTGGCATCCCGCCCCCAGGGCAGAGGAGCCAATCAACAACATGGAACTCGGAACTTGACGGGAGCTGAGGCACTTCTCAAAGCATTGTTGCATGCCAGAACGCCCCCCTCTCAGCAATGGAAGCGGTGGGGTGGACAGAGTGCCACATCTTGCACATCTGCCACCTGAGGCAGGTGCAGTAGGCTCGCTTCAGGGGTGTGGCCCTTAGTAGGTGACCAACAAATCCAGTCACTGGTTACCAGCTCTTTGTGTGTGTTCCTTCTCTCCCGTGAGAATATAGTTGGTTAGCAAACTGTTAACTGAATTTGGTTAAGTAGGGGTGGGGAACTACAGGCCTAAGGGCCAAAAGCAGCCCTCTAAGCCCTTGCAACCCTCCCAGGCTGCACCTTCTCCTTAGCCACACACCCCTCTCTCAAGGCCACACCCCTCACTTGAGGTTTTTGCCTGTATGGAATTTTGCACCTAGATGGAGGACAGAGAGCAGTGCGGCTCAAAGGAAAAATGTACATTAATTGTGCTATCCATTTTTGCCTCAGGCCTTGCCCAGCACTTCCATGTGGGTCCCAAAATGAAATGAGGTTTTTGGTCTGAAAAGAGTTCCCAATAGTTGAGTTAAGGGTTGGCAATCATGGCAGGATGCTGTCAAGAGAGCAAGTTATTTATTTTGTATTCTTATTTGGTTGTGATGAAGGAACTGCTTCTGTGTGGAGCTAACAATAGATGGGAAAATTAATAATTCCCCCAAAGTGGGGGCGGACTCCACTAATCCAACTCGGGGTCTATTTGTATGCTGACTATGGATAGGTATTGAAGACAACAAACTCCCTAGAGCTTTGAGCAGGATTAGAGCACCACAAAAGCGACATTTATTTCAACTAGGATGTTCATTTGGAGCTTTATTCTGATTGTATAGATGGGTAGTCGGACATCTGGCTTAATTTTTGACATCCACAAGCTCGGAAAATATTGTTAATCTTTAAAATCAATATTGCATTTAGGAGATTGCTGGCAGGGCCCGACATTTACAGCTATCAGTTGTTCCGTGCAACATTTCATGAGTCATTTAACCTCGTACAAAAAAGGGGAAAAAGAAAACACGTGAGTTCCATTGATCATTCGTGGGCACTCATATACTCATTGTTCTTTAAATTATGTTATCGTTTCTATTTACTCAAACTAAATTCAAGGTTTTAAGGGGGAAATGTTTCGTTGAAAACACAGATAATTGAGAGGAAAGTGCTTGTTAAAAAAATCCACTTTAATTAAATGCCTCCAATAAAATATATAATTTCCTCATCCATGTATATGAATAATCACTGCAGGAGGAGAATCAAATAGCCTTTTAATAGCCTGTGATCTTTATTTCTTTTAAAACTAGGGAGAGAGACAAGCTGTCCTCTACTCACCTTCAACTAACCTAGAAATGATTGTCATCTCTCCCTCACTTGCCCAAACAGAAAGATCTCAGATAGTTTCCCAAGTCAATTGGAGGCTTGAAAAAAATGACACCCCACACCTCTCCCCCAGTATGCAAACACCCTTGCCACTAGTACTTCTCTCTCTTTCTTTTCAAGCCTGGGCAATGTGTACGGAGGTCCTGAGCTGCCCAGGCAAGAAGACCCCACTCTTGGCCACACTGATGTGGTCCAAAGGAAAGCAGAGCAATATGTTTGGCACTAGCTGCAGGAGTTGCTGGAAGGAGGCATACAAGGCGCCATCCAACCATCTTAGGGACTCCACTCCAGATTTGTGTAGGGTTTACTCCTTGACCTTTTCTTCTTCTATCCCACGAGGCAGTGGGTACAGATTGTTCCCCAGGGTTTACTCAGTGCCTCACTCATCCAAACATTATCTTCATTTACTGGCCATCAGCTACTGCAGGAACATTGCTGGAAAGCATAGAGGCTTCCCACAGAGGTCCCTTCTGGGGTCTCTTCCAACCCCTGGTCTGAAAATGTTTCTTCACCTTTGTATTAGGTGACCTCAGCTCTCCCACAAATAGCTGTATACTTCAGAAGGGTTTGAGAGGGATTTGTTGTAGGGATATCTGATATGAGCAAAGTGTGAGGAATAGGGGAAGGAGGATGTGATGAGAGATTCAATCAACGTCAGCCCTTGAGAATGGAAAGATTTCATATTTATGGGTATACTTGTTCTGGTGGGGAAAAGTTGTTGCGCAAGAGATGGTGGCTCATAACTTTATTGTGCACAATCTGTTGCCCAAGAGGTTCCTGGTAGCACAACCATTACACTGGATTCTTCTGTTGCACAACATTAAAACTCACTGTTCTGCTTGCAACCTTACAGAGAACACTGGATTCTGCCCATTTGCTTCTGCAATACTTCTCCCCCTCATCATTCCTCAAACTTGCTGCATTCAATCTCTTCCACGCATTGTGGAAATCTTACCAGGTATTATTCAGAGCAAAGAAGTAGCATTTATCACACTGGATGCATTGGTTTGTAAAGAGAGCTATAGAAGTTTAGACCAGAATCAATGCACTGTGATAACTGGAGATGCATGTTTACAGTAGAGAGCTGGTTTGCAATTAAAGCGTGGATAAATACGGCGAAGCTTTTTAGAGATCAATACGGGGTTGATGGGGAGAAAGCATCTTGCCAATGTCCCTATGCTAATTAAGAACAACAAGCTTGTCAACTTGAGCATAACAAGATGGTAAAGCACAAAAAGAACGGCAGGTCATCCACTCTATGGATAGTGTACCTAACAACATAATTGTGGCCTTGGATGCAGGCAAGTAATGTAGGTAAGAATGAAATAAACAAGCCTTCTGGAAGCATAATAACAAAACAGCCCTGCAAGACAAGAACAAAGGTCCATCTAGTCCAGCATCCTGTTTCTTATGGCCAACCATGTGCATTCAGGAAGCCCACAATTGGCAAATCATGGCAATAGCGCACTGCTGTTCCCTGCCAGCAGGGATTCAGCGACATAGTTTGATATTAAGACTGTGTATGCCCCTCCAGTCTGACCTGGGCCTGCCCCACCCCCTGCAGTTACCAATATTGAACCCACTTGCTGGTGAGCTCACGGTTCAATCCTGCCCCAGTCTGGCTGTGTGTGTGCTCTCCTGCTAGGAACAGGCACACAGAGGCAAAACGTAGCATGTGCCTGTTTGGAAGCCTTTTTGCAATGTGGCTTGCAGAAGCTGCCTGCCTCTCCTTCTGTTCTGAATAATACCTGGCAAGATTTCCAGGATGCATGGAAGAGATTGAAGGGAGCAGGCTTGGGGAATGGCATGGGGGGGAAGCACTGCACTCGAGTAGAGGTGTCTTCAGGGCTAGTATACATGATAGTAACTAGGGCTGTGTGCTGGATCAAGCCAAAGCCTGAAGCAAACTGGGCTGATTCAGGCTGAACCAAGTTTTAGCCAAGTTGGGTTGAGACAGTCCCAGATTGCTGTTGGGTCAAGCCATCCAGAGCAATCCACTGCTTTTAGAAGGGGTGGGGCAGTCAGACAGTGGGGAGTCATATGAATAAATATCATAGGTGTATACTGTAAAAAATAGAAGTTGAGAAGAGATCCCAGCTGTGGATTAAATCTAGTCTGAATTGGTTCCCATACATGGAACTTAAGCCACGGCTATATTTCCCTTACTTTGTGCCCAACTTATCTGGATCACTTACAGATTTTTAAGTAGCAGAAATGCTTCAGGGTGTGTGGGTGTGTAGATTTTCCCACTGTCGATTTTCTATCCTTTAAGGTCATAAATCTCACTTCAGCCGATATAAAGAGCACCAGTGTCCTTGCCTTCATATAATAAGTATTCCAAGACTGCCAGCCAGACGCCGTCCTTTTCCATAGACAGCTCTTGAATTTCTGCCCCTTGCGTAGTCATTAAATGTCTAAGAGTTATAGCAAGGAAACCAACATTCAAGGCAGATCTCTTCCTTCTCGAAGCAATTCCTCTATTCCCAGAAGCTGATGAGAATACCACCTTAGCTAGCTTACAATGGATCCTGGGTGATTTCACTGGGTGGAATGCCCAATAAACATCAGCAGATTTCCAAGTCTTAATGTACTGTGATTTTATCCAGCAAACAAATTTACAACACACAAGCTGTTGAATTTTGTCAATAACCATGTGCTCAGGACCATGATAACATTTTGCAGACAACTGGAAGAATAGCAACCCTAAAGCAAAGGAGATTCATACCTGACTCTTCTCATGGCTCCTGTACCAATCCCATCCTTCCACAACAGAATGCACCACATCACACAGGCTCTCAAATGATCATGCTAATGTATTGACAAATTGGGTTACCAGGTTTTTTTCCCCTTTCTTTCCTGGCACTGCTCTTCTATTTTTTACAACTTCTCTAATTTAGCAGGTGAAACTTTCCCCATCACTTTATGCCCATGCCAGGAAAAAGCTTTGCTTGTTAAATTTCTGACTGTCAGACTCAGGAGTAGGTTCAGGAAACAAAAAACAACCGGGGGCAACTCTAAGAACAGCAAAGCCCTGTATTTCCTAGTGTTACCAGTCAAGCTAACAAAAAATGATAGCTGAAGAGATTGATACAGTGTGCAGAGTTTAAGCATTAAGGAGTTGTTGTTGTTGTTGTTTCACCTTATACCCGAGCTGGGGAACCTTTTTATCTCCTCCTCTGTGGGCCAACCTGGACCAGATGTTTGGTGGCACCACTCAGCTGACCATGCATCATGATGATGTCAGATGACTGATAGGTGGGTGGCCCTGCCCACCTATTAAAGTTGACCTGTGGCAGGATGAGGGAGGGAAAGGGGTGTGTTTTGCTAGAGCGTTCACCACAAGTGAAAGCTCTGCACATCAGAGGGTTTTATTCTGCTCTCTGTGGGGGGCTGTTTCTCCCCTACATTCTCCAGTAGAACTGAACTCTGCCCATCTGCTGACTTATGTGGAAATGTGGCAAACTGAGCTTATGACCGGAAGAACTTTGAGAGAAAGCAAAATTCACTCATCCCTAGCTGATAGTGACCCAGAGCGTAGCAACTGTCACTCTCAGGCTTAAGGTTTGATATTGCCACTAATGTTTAGGGCATAATCCATTAACACATTTCCCCTGCTTCCTACAACACTTGGATGCTGAAGGGAGCACATGCACACAAAGCTGGCGTGTGTTCTCCTTGCTGCCCCCTTCCCTCGGTAAATTATTTTTGAAATAAAGCCGCAAAGTAGTCCCAACTTCTGGGGAAAAACTGAGCTGGGCTGTGGGGGACAGACCTGATTGGCTGTCCACCCTCCCATAATCCAATGTGAATTCCAGTATTATTTAATGTAGGAAGTGGCAAACCTGTGACCCTCCAGATATTTTTGCACTCCCATCAACCCCATCCAGAAGCACCAATAGTTAACTGTGGAAGGTCACTGGTTTGCTACCCCTGAATTAAACTACTGGAACATTGTTCTCCTTTGTTATCAGTTACCCTCTCTTCACCTAATTTCAGCCTACAAATGAAATGTCCTTAGAAGCTGTGCAACTTTAATAAACATTCCCGGTGCACTTTTTAGTGCAGCGAGATATGAGTGTGTGTTTCAATTATGTGAGCACTTTAGAACTTTGGGGAAATAGGCATTGCACATTTCTTCATCTTCTAAAATGGTGAACGCAGTCTAAGTTAGCCCCGTGGACGAGCAAAGAAGGGTATGTTTGTATCGGGTCACATCGTTAAAAAGATTCTCTTGTGTATATGAAAGCAGCTGCAAGGATGGAAATAATAAAGGCCAGGAAAGCTTTTGATGGGGTACAGAAAGGAAGAACGATGATGTGAGAATTTTTATTAAAGAGCACATCAAACAACTCAGGAACTTCTGCCCCTCTCACTGTCAGGGAATAGTCCTAATTGATTCAAGCATCCCACTCTAATTGCATGGGTTTGAACTCGTCTGTCTGTTCACTAATCTAACAGAGTCATGCCAGCTATTAATCTTATTAATGGAACTAGCCAACCTGTTGCAGATTAGGTACTTGAGCACGGAAGAGCGGCCACCTTGAGGAGGTGAAGAAGATGAAAGGAGCCCTGCTGGATGAGAACAAAGGTTGGCCAAGCATCCTGCTTTCTGCAATGGCCAAGACAATGCCCATGGGAGGCTCATCATGTGACAGCAGTAGGACTCTCCCACAGTTGTTTCTCAGCAATTATTGTTCTTCTTAGTTTTTCCCCTGGCTGTGGCTACCCGTGGCTACCTGGGAAAGAGATCTCCCACCAGGAAGGCAGCTCATCAGTGTTCTAATGCAATGAAAGGGGTGGGGGGGAATCTATGCTAGGAATGATTAGAAAAGGGACTGCAAATATCACAATGTTATTATGTAACTCTATGATGATGCAGCCCCACTTAGAATACTGTGTATAATTCTGCCACAAATGAATCCATCCTTGATTCATTTGTCTAATCTCCCTTTAAAGACACCTAAAGCTACAAATTTAGCACTATGTACCTAGGAGGGAGCCCCACTGAAGTACCAGTGATGCTTACTTCTGAGTAGACATGGTTATGACCTCAACCAAAGTTACTGATATCAGACAGGTGCCTTCACTGTACCTCTTTTTTGGTGCCTGCTAAAAACTTTTATTTTATTATTATTAATAAATACATAAAATAAAAGCTGCTGAAAACATTTTACCAAGATATCTAAAATGCTGATTTGTTTTTAGTTCATTGCTGGTTTTAATTTTTAGAATATTTTATTGTTTTATTTTTTTTACAACCAAGCATTAAATAAACGTTAAGAAATAAATAAATATTGGGGGGCCACCAGGGGGCGCATTGGAAGATGGCCAACAATAACATCTCTCCGACCCACATGAAGTAATTAAGAGGCTGATATGGGAGTATGCAGCCTCCCTTGCCCCCCAAGGGAATGGGGGGCACTGCCTTGCCTGCAGTGTCCATAATTCACCCCCGGACTCGAAAGAAGGGGGTGAGGGCACTAGGCACGTAGCCCTCGGGTGGGGTCAGCTCTCCCGGATGCTGTCTCTGATCGCGCACTGGTTTGCATCAGCTCAAAATATATAATTGGAAAAGAAGCAAATGCACATATTTCAAGTGAAGATCGGGAGTAAAGACTGCTAATTAAAGAGATCTCTGTGATGTGGAGCAACGGGCTGGATTCAATAATAAATCAAGAAGAATTCTCATCAAAGGATTGGTATGTCGGAGCAATACTGAAAAGGGGGGGGACTTTTCTTTTTTTGTCTTATGTGAGTACCCAATAACCCTCCCTCCTAAGAAAGAATCGTTGCAAATTACTGATTACAAGCAGGAGGAATAAGAACTCTGTGGAAATTAATTACTAGTCAAAGATATGGCTTGTGGAACATCGAGAAAAGAAAAAAGGTTCTTTGTGACGCAGTTAGAAAAAGAGGCTGTTATGGCAGATCTGTCTGCAGAAGGAGGGGGAGGAGGACTATGGCTGGAATGTGAGTTTGGCCTAGCAGGGCCCCCTGAAAAAAATTTATGAGAGCGGCAGGTCTGTGGAAAACAGAACAGACTGTGGGAATTGTTTTGTACAGAGTGTTGAAATGATGTCTGTTTGTTTTGATATGGCTCTTGGACGAACGTAAAAGCCACACAGGATATAACAACGTTTGTTTTCAACCCGCTTGTGGAAATTATCAGAGATCACAAAGAAAGGAATATATGATAACAACAAGAAGATGAGGAAAATAACAAAGAGAAGATTGAATAGAACTGTGACTATTATTTGAACAGAACTATGTCATCAAAGCAGCAGCAAGAGAGATATTTGGATCCCGTTCAAAGCTGGAAATATGGGTACCCCCAACAAAATTTTAAAAATTTGGCTATGTAATTTGGAATTGATGTGATTTGGAATTAATGTGATCTGATTGGCCTGTTAATAAAAATTATTTTCAAAAAAAAAGAAAAGAAAGAGAAATAAATAAATAAAGCTGGTGACTTTCGGCATAGCTTATGCCGGGCTCTTTGGATGGCTCTGAGTTCTGTTCAAAAATTTTAAATGTGAAAGAGGTGGCCTTGAACTGTGCAGGGACCTATATAAACCAGAGGAACTGGCAGAATGATCCAAGCCCTGACTGGGTTGCTGCAGGTGAGGACAGAGTGGCATCATCGCCTCCACATCTGCTGCCCCACTGCTCACCCTGACTGAGGCAGAAGGCAGAGGGGCAGATAAAAGCCTAGTACTGATGTAGCAATTGGGCATTAGAATCAGGCATCAACACATCAACCACGAAGCAGTGGCAGTGGCGAAGAAAACTGACTTTACCACCACCATTGTGCCCTCAAGTAGACATCTGGCAGAGCTTCCAGTATTCAGCTTTATTGAATGAACCCAGGTTAAAGGTAAAGGTACCCCTGACCATTAGGTCCAGTCGCAAATGACTCTGGGGTTGCATGCTCATCTTGCTCTATAGGCTGAGGGAGCTGGCGTTTGTCCGCAGACAGCTTCTGGGTCATGTGTCCAGCATGACTATGCTGCTTCTGGCGAACCAGAGCAGCACACGGAAACGACGTTTACCTTTCCGCCGGAGCGGTACCTATTTATCTACTTGCACTTTGACGTGCTTTCGAACTGCTAGGTGGGCAGGAGCAGGGACTGAGCAATGGAAGCTCACCCTGTTGCGGGGATTCGAACCGCCGACCTCCTGATCGGCAAGCCCTAGGCTCTGGGGTTTAGACCACAGCACCACCCGCGTCCCTGAACCCAGGTTAAAAGGTAAAGGGACTCCTGACTGTTAGGTCCAGTCGTGGCCGACTCTGGGGTTGCGGCGCTCATCTCGCTTTATTGGCCGGGGGAGCCGGCGTACAGCTTCTGGGTCATGTGGCCAGCATGACTAAGCCGCTTCTGGCAAACCAGAGCAGCGCACGAAAACACCGTTTACCCAGGTTAGGGTTGCCATTATTATGACAGGAGAAAACGCCTCTCTCTCCACTTTTCCCAAGACATGCATCCATTTTACACACCTCTCTCACGTCACCCCTCATGCACCCAAATGTTGCAACTTTCCCAACTGAGTTCAACTGGACTTACTCCCAGGTAAGCAAGCAGAGAATTCCAACCTCCCCGCTCCCATCTTTGATTCTTTCCTTGCTAGAAAATGGAGAATCATCATAAGAGCCAGGGGGTACTAGTTGGCTGTGTGTGTGAGAGAGAGAACATTCATTATATAAGCAATTGTATGAACTCTTGTAAGCTTATTATTAGATGTCAATTTTTGTGGTTGCATTTGTTGTTGTAAGTTTCTTAAATTGTTTCCAATGTTGTATTTTAAAATGTTGGAACCTGTCCTGGGATCTTGGGATGGAAGGCGGGTAATAAAATAATAATAATAATAATCTAAGAATGTAAGACCTGCTGGATCAGGCCAACATCCCATCTAGTTCAGCATCTTGTTCTCAGAGTGGCCAACCAAATGCCTATGGGAAGCCCAAAAGCAGGACCTGAACTCAACCGTGCTTTTCCCACTTGTGATTCCAAGCAACTGGTACATTCCACTGGTACATGATTCTACATTCATGCTGGAAAAGTAAGGGTGACAAATATTGTAATCGAGACAGATTTGTATTCCAGACCAGGTAATCACAAACACTGTCAGCATTGCTAATTTCAGCGGGCTTCACTCTGCTCAAATCTGCACTGGACTATGGCCAATATCTTTGATTTCACCCGCATGTTGTGGGAGCTGTGACAGTTTTAGCACCTAATCAGGAAGTGTTGTTTCTTTCCTTTCCTTTTGAATTATTATTAGAAATGAAAAGCTGAAAAATTGAAGTGACGGGATTATAATGGGACTGCATTCCTCTTGCTGTTGACACCAAATATGGGAGGCTGTCAGCGAGCCTTAAACGAGCAGAATTAACATGGCAAATATATATATATATATATATATATATATATATATATATATATATATATATATATATATAATTTCATTGCAAGTCCTTGGTTTTGACTGCTGAATCACTCAATATTCGACATCCAAACACTAATGGAAAATAAATTAACAGTATATGGGATTATTTCCAGAGGCTTGGAACTGTACCCAGAATGAATCTGAAGGCAAAGCATATGTACATAACAGACGTGATGTGCTTTAATACACTATTCTGGCTCCCCAGAGTTGTAATTCCATACTGCACTCCTCACCTGGAACAGCATGCCCCATTCTGGGCACCACCTTTGAAGAAGGATAATGACAAGTGTGTGAGGGGTGTGGGGATGGAGGACCTGCAGCCCAAATCCTATGGGGAATGGTTGGAAGAGTTGGGTATTTTAAACCTGGAAAAGAGCTGTTTAAGGGGTGGTTTGGAGGGTTGTCACATAGTTGGGACAACAAGAGAACGGGCCTTTTCTGTTCCTGTGGTGGCTCCCCAATTGTGGAAAGCTCTCCCCAGAGAGACTTGCCTGGTGCTATTGCTACATGTCTTTAGAGGACAGGCAAAAACATTCCTCTTTACCCAGACCTGCAAAAAAGACCCTCAAACCAGTTTACAAAAAGAATAAAGCAATGAGATTATTATCAAAAAGATTTAAAGATAGCTGTTTTAAACATTTTAGAAATAATCACAATCAACAATAAGCTATAAGCAGATAAGGGAGAAGCACCAACATTCTTCGTGTCTGAAAAGGCTTATCTAAACGTGTGTGTGTTTTTTAAAAGCAGGCACCTGCCTGATGTCAATAGTCAATAGGCAGGGAGTTCCAAGGTGTGTGTCCTGCCAAACTAAAAGATTGATTTCTTACAAATGTGAAACAAATATTATGTAGCACTTGTATGTGTAGGCATTTCAGCTCATACGTTTCTCTCTCTCTGGTTTATATCTGCTATGGGGTGGGAGAGATGGGGAGAAGAATGCTCTGGATCGTGATCAAAACGGGTAGACTCCTCCTCCCCCCACTGTGGCCACAGCCCAAAGCATGCAATCTGGCTGCTTTTATTTATTCTTTTTTTAAAAATATATATATATATATATAAAATGGTTGTACGCCATCATAATGTATGTATAGCTTGGCCTTTATAACCTGAATTAAGAATGCTGGATCAAAACAGCTTCTTTTTAATGTTTGGAGGCATTAAAGTGGGATAACTGGCCTCTGGTCCCTTATATACACTCAGGCCATGTCAAGGGTTATTCATTTATATTCACACATTGTCTTGAGCAAAACGGTTACAAGAGGGAAGTTCCGTTTTGCTCTATAACCTCTCTGGCATCTTCCTCTGACATTGTTCCCAAGCTGCTGCTGGTTAATAAGAGGGAATGTGTTAAAGAAATCTACTCATTTGCAAAGCCAGTCGTTAGTAAGAGGCAAGATGGTGTTACCACTAGGGAGAACTGGCATTGCTTGGCTGACAAGGTCCCTTACAGTCTTGTAGAGATTTTAAATGGAAGGAACAGGCTGATGTTGTCAGCTTCAATTTGCCCAGTCATCTGATGGTGCTCCGAACAATTAACATCTACAAAAGAAAGAGACAGAAGGAAATAAAAAAACAACTATATATAAATATGGAGATATGCTCCCTTCTAAATAAAATATTACAGAGAGCTGCCTGCTATCTAGTATTAGGCTCCAGGGTTGCCACTTGGAAACTTTTTGTTCTTCCCTGGAACTGCAAGCACCCCCCGATCCTTGGGATATATATATATAGAGAGAGAGAGAGAGAGAGAGAGAGAGAGAGAGAGAGAGAGAGAGAGAGAGGGAGAAAGATTTTAGTAGGAGTCTGGTGCAGAGACTTTGAAATAATGACAGTCACAGCATGCGTCAGTTGGAACAACCTGCACTGCAGATTTCTGAAAGGAGCAGAGGGAGAGCACCATTATTTTCTCTGCTTTTTTCTCTCCACTGTGAGCTGGTTGTTTTGTACAACATTTAGATTGTTTTATCTTGGCCCACACTATGAAAGATCAGAAGCAGGCCACTCTCCATTTTGCAGTAGCCCCAAGTGAGTCAGGTGTACTGATGGAAGGATCTGACAATTTCGGTTCATTTGTCCAATCTTAAATTCAGTTCTGTACATTTCTGCAGCGATGTGTGAATTTCTTTCTTTTAAAAAAAATCTTCATGAAAATTCATCAGTATTGCAATGTGAATTTCTCCTAATACACACATTTTTTACTAAGATGTGCATTTTCACAAGCTATGTTCCTTTCTATATAATGCATTTTAATATGCCGTTTTTCACTAATATATTCATTTTTATGTAGACTTTCCCCTAATGTCTGCATTGTTTGGTTGGAGAACTGCATTGCACAATTCAGATAAGTGCAAATTTCAAAGGATGTCCGTGATATGGTTCTTGTATTGATGGTTCTCATATTGATTCAGAAAGTATGGATTTGATAGATTCATCTTTACATACAAACTGAATCGAGTTTTGCCTCCATCTTTAGTCAGGAGCCAGGAACGAAAAGCTAGGGGCAAAACTAGTGGAACAAGAGGAAGACCAATGAAAGAGCCTTGAGGCAGAAGCAAGAAGCAAACCAGAAATAAGGATCAGAAAATAATAATAACCAGGAACATGTCAGAGCTCAGAAAGACCATGCTGCTTCCACTGAAACAGGAAGCTTCATTTATATTCCTTCCTGTCTGGGTGAGCAGAATCAGTTCAGGGCTGGAAGGTATTTCACAAAGAGGGCTGCCACCTGCAGTTCAGTAGTTCACCACATGGGGCATCTGTGCATATATTCAAGAGCTCAAACTAGTAAGAGATGCTGGTCACTGCTATGGGCTGATGGGAAGGAGGAGACTCCTGATCTTTTTGGTAACCATTATAAAACGGGTGGATTCTCAGGTGCCTCAGTCGGCATCATGTAAGTAGCCAGCTGCTGAGTGGATAGCCACCTCTACTGATGTCAAGGGCCGGCACCAGGAGTGGCAGTTCAATCAGCAATTGCATGTCTTCCTAGTGTTGATGGTAACACTTCATATTTCTAACACCATCTCTCAGTTGGGATACACCAAGATCTCAGATGTGAATATTAGGCTCAATGTTTAGGGAGGCTGTAAGGGGTTTGAAAGCAAAGTTGTTCCCAAATAGATTCTTTGAAAGTAAAATTACGGAAAACCTAGCCCATCTTGTCTCATTGCTTTCCCCACCCAAGAAATCACTCAAAGGTTTTTCATTATATTGACTGCAACTAGATGGAGAAATGGAAGACATATCACAACTCTTCTCAGCCTTTCAATGCTTAAGGGCTATTACACTCAGGTCCTCCTTGCAGGCTTCCCATAGGCATCTGGTTGGCTACTCTGAGAACAAGATGCTGGACTAGATGGGCCATTGACCCAATCCAGCAGGGCCCTTCTTATGTTCTCTTTAGAACCCAAAGAATTACCACCTTCTTGGCTTTTCTTGCAGCACAGAAGAGGCAGTGAGTACTTCTACATACAGCACATAGATTCACTATGGAATTTACTCCCACAATAAGAAGTCAACTTGGATGACTTTGAAAGAGGATTAGACGAAGTCAATGATGATACAGGTGTCAGTGACTACTAGCTATTATGGCTATGCTCTACCTTCATGGTGAAAGAGAAACTGAGTGCCAGTTACCAGGAATCACAAGTGCATGTGGGCTTCACACAGGTATCTGGTTGGTCACTATGAGAACAGGATGCTGGGCTAGATTGGCCTGATGCAGCTGTAGGGCTGTTCTTATGTTCTTATATTGTGGAAGGGTGAGAATCCCCCATTTTCTTGACTGCCTTGGAACAGTGAGTGGTGGTTACTGCTAAGTAGGCACAACTTTGTGTATTCAAATTTACTCTGGAATAATCGATAGCATCTTTCCCTGATCTGGTGCACTCAAGATGTTTTTGGAGCACAGCTCTCATGGATGCAGGAGAAGTGGCCATCTTCAGACCTGAAGGCTGGCCCTTTAAGGACTTTAGATCTCAAAAAGGTGCCTGGGCAGAGGAGGACTGGAGGCAAAGGCTCAGAAAGCACCAGCTCACTTCCAGCCCTTACTGGAGCAAGTTGCTCACTGGGAGCTCTCCATGGTGACACATTGTGGACTCCTCCATGGGCCCAGAATAGAATATTCACACACCCACACCATCAATTTAAAATACTCTTAACAGTTAAGGAGAATTTTGGGAACTGCAGTTTGTTAAGGGTGCCGGGAATTGTGGTTCTGTGAGGTCAGCTTCCTTAAGCTGCAGATCTCAGGATCCTCCATGACTGTTAAAGTGGTATAAGGGAGCTTTCAGTCTACATTGTGGATGCAACCCTGGATTTCTGTCATTTTTTAAAAAAATAAAACAATGAAATGAAAATTGCAGAATTCCGACTGCATCTGTTCCACTAGGAGTTCCAAACTCTGGGGAGACATCTGAGTGAGGAGATTATTGGAAGCATGAATTTGGAAACTGAGCCTCCTTGACATTTAGAAAAGGCAAGAGAAGTTTGTTCCTTTTCCTGGTTGTTGGCTGGTTTGCCGACTGTTCCTTCCACAGATTGTTTAGGAGAAGCCAGGAGAGTCTTCAGTGGAATGGTGTGTTAACACCCTAGGAACAGCAGAAAGTTAGTTTCAATGCACATATAAATTCATGTGCTGCTGCTAAACTTCACAGCTTGGAGTTTTTACTTTATTTTAAACAAAGATGTATTTTCCCTCCAACTCCCCTCCCCCCAAGTATAATTATGGTAATATATACTTGTTAAGTTTAAACATGAAATGCAAACTGCTTTTCTCCCTCTCTCAGTTTTTGGTTAGCAAACTATCTGTACTGGATGCGAAAAAATGCCTCTGATTTGGTGCCAGATGTTTTTGATACATTTCTATATTTACTTCAGAACAGTTTAATTATGATTAATGCTCAGAATGCAGCACTCACGTAATGTTCATGAGGAAGAAGGAAAGTGATGGTGGCGAGAGAAATATTTACAAGCGTATAGTCAAGCACAAACGCTCTGCGCTCCAGAACGCTGGACTGAAAGTTATACGTAGTAAATGCATTGCAGACAGACAGGAGAGAGAGAGAGAGAGAGAGAGAGAGAGAGAGATTCTTATGGAGAAAATATACACAAATAAGACATACATACTGAACATTGCCTTCAAGCCAAAGTGGACTGAACACTTTTTTTTAAAATCGAGTAATGCATCTTGAGTAACCCTACTGACCACTGGATGTCACTGTTAAGTCATACAAAGACAGCCCCTCTGCCCTTCTCTGCCACTGCTTAAAAAGATATACAATTTTTCTTTATCCCCCCCTTTTTTGGTGCTTTCTTCTTCGCAACAGTTTTTATGCTTGCATGAATGCTCATTTTGGGTGTGTAAATATCATATTTGGGTCCAGGAGAAGGGAGTCACCCAGTTAGCTAAGGGAGAGAGAGAGAAGTTGATCTTTCGGAAGTTATAATAAAAAAAGGAGTTTAAAATGTCAGACAAGAGCAGATCCTATGAGAATCTAGCAAATGTGGAGAAGATTTTGTAGGGTGGGCTGTGGTACGTTAAGATCTTATCAAGGCTTTCTCTTAAGCAGTTCTCAAACAAATCATTGCACAACCCACAATTAATTTATGAAATTCATCACTGTCCTGATGTAGAGCTGGCTGAGTCTCCGCTTCAACAGCTTTCCAGAGCAATTCTGTGCATGTTTACTTAGAAGTAAGCCCCATTAGTTGCGTGCAGCATCCTCCTGGGACTGCAGCCTTAGCGCTGTATTTCTGATCAGCCTCACCTTTGTTAAAAGCTCAAGAACCCTGTTGGGGGCAGGGGATGATGATAAACTGACCACAGTGAGAGCCATTTGTGAAAAATGTTGGACTGCAATTCTCCAAAATGATATTTTAGTGGAAAATAAGTGGTGTCTGCTTGGGTGAAAGTGAAGAATTTCAAGAAAGTAAAAAAATACAAGCAACATTTCTCAGTGCTCGCTCAAGACCTTTGGCTATCTGAAGTGGTCCCAGAATGCCTCCACTTCCCTATTAAGTTTGTCCTGGACCTTCCCATTCCTGCTTACTGCAGTTAGCTGTGTAGAGCAACTGTTCAGAGTTTGTAGACAAACTGGGGGCTGCATGTGAGTGGTAGATGGAGCCAGAAGCAAATGTAGGTGATGTGGTTTGTATACTAAACCACATCTCGGCCATACAGAAGTCAGGTATTCTGTGCCTACACACAAACACACATCTTCTTCCTCTGAAACAGGGGCAGAGAACTTTTTCCAGCTAGTGGAAGGCTAGTGTAGGCCACCAACCTCTGTGGGCCATTTTGACAGGCGAGTGGTCCTCCTCTTGTTAATTTGAAATTAAATTGTGTGAGTCAAAGCAAAGGGCTTTGTAAATGCTGACCATCTGCTAAGAACCTAAGAAGAGCCTGCTGGATCCAGTATCCTGTTCTCATAGCGGGGGGAACCTGATTGATGGCTGCAATGATCAGTGGCTGATTCCTCTACCACGTGGTTTGAAATTGAATGCACAGAACTTTCAGGAGAAAACGGATATCTCTATTTGCAGGTTGGTGTGGCTTGAGGAACACAGCCTCATGGGCCAAATTAGGCCCACAGAGTGAAGGTCCCCCACCACGGCTCTGGATGGAAAGACCAGATTTTTCCTATCCCCAGTTTAGACACTACTAGTCTGTAGAAATCCTAAGCATCTTTACTCACTGAGTTTGACGGGACAGGTAATTGCGTTTGTGATTGTCAGCCAAGTGTCCTGTTCCAAATTCACAGCTGTTTTGAAGAGTTGTGTGAAGTCTGATGTAGTGCAAAACCTCACATCTGGTGTGTGAAGCTAATAAAAGGCATCCATCCACTCATCTATTTTGAGTCACCTCCAGCTTCTGAGCTAGTTTTGCAAGTAAGTGTTGCACAAAGAGGGAAAGGCACCCCACAGGTGTAGAGCAGAATTGAACTTCTAGGTAAGTGCAGGAAAGAGATCCCCTTTGAGCTGGAGTTGAAGTTAGCGCTCAAACATTAGGAGCACCAGAAACTTAAAATGCTCCGTTGACGGAGTTCAATTATCTTTTTGTCATTCCTTTTTATGACTGCAGAGTACAGCAGCAATCAAGGCACTAAGTCAGAGGTTGAAGATCCCACAGCACTGGACTACATACAGCTGGAGCTGAGATGCTCATAGATGCTTCTTTCTGAAGACCCAAGCACATCCTGACTTAATTTGCAGGTCCAATGGTGCAGGGAGTGCAAGGCATGAAGTGCTGGTCTGTAGGCTAAAGGGTTGTCCCCTTAAGGACTGTAGTTCTTACAAAAGGGAATGGTACCTAGGAGAATCTCCAGCAAATTTTGCTGGAGCAATTTGCTCGGGTGGAACTCTCCATGGTGTTCAGAACCATAAGCGTACAGGCACATTCGACTCACGTGCGGCCGCGTGTACGCATGGGACTGGGAAATAAATAAATACTTCAATTTAAACTGCAAAAATGGTGTGAAGAGAGTGGGGGAAATGGTTGCTAAGTGCTTCTGGTTTTTTAAGGGTTTCCAGAGCTTTAGAGGGTTTTAAACAGGATTTTTAGATGATGTTCCCCACTATACATGATTTAATGTATACATGCTGTACCTGGGAAGTAACCCCCATGTAAGTGGAGAGTCGCCTGTCTATGACAGCCTAGGAGAGATGGAGCAAAGGCCCTAAAGGGTTTGGCCCACTTCTAATCTTTGCTTGAGCAAGTTGCTCACCCAGAGTTCTCTGTGGTGCTGAGAGCCATGAAACTGCAGCTTAGGAGATATGGAATTGAGGCAGAGACTCAAAAGCCTTCAGCCCACCTTTGACCTTTGTTGGAGCAAGTTGTTTACTCTGCGGTGCTGCTGTGCCCTGTGGCTTCCTCTACAAGACCGGATCGGGCATTCCCGATGTTTAAGCTCCTTACATTGCCAACCACCCGATATGCATTTGGCATGTATATGCATAGGGTGCAATCCTATGCCCCTTTGATTGTAAGCCCCACTGAAATCAATCCTGATTATTTCTCAGCAGATATGTGTTGGGTTGCACTGTAAACGCATTAAAATGCACAGAAATGGCTGATGACAAAGAACGGCATATGGCATTAAAACAAGAAAGGCAGAGAGAACATTTAAAACGCTAACGTTTATCCACCCGTGGCCAAGATGCCAATTTCTTGTGACTTGTTGAAGTCTCAAGCACACCAAACACACATTCAGGCTTCAGATAGCTCAGTATTTATCCGTTGGCTCCAAAAGAGATTTAGTGATTATTTGCCACTGATAAAGACACAAAGGAAAAAACATCGTTCATAAAAGGAAAGGGGCATGGAGGAAGAGAGGAGGGGAGAATTGTGGCCAGAGAAATATTGTCATTAATAAAAATGACCCAAAGCTGGTGTGTGATGCACTGAGAGTTTTCAGGATTCAAGTGTAAGAGGTACTTATATCAGGTAGACTGAGGAAGCTTTCCAGTAAAGTCAGGGCTGGGGAACCTCAGACCTAGTGGCCAAACGTGTGTCTCCAGGCTTTTCTAACTGGCCTTTGGGACTCTCCCCAGCCGCACACTCTCTCCATTGTCCACACCTCTCATCAGCTGTGCTTAACACCCTCCTTGAATGCCTTTGGCTGGCTGGAATGTGTCCTTGAAAGCTGAGGATGCTTCTTGCTTGTCAGAACGGAGGATGGAGGACGGTGTGTGAGTCTGTGTAGCAATTAACCTACTATGCAAAGTTAGCATTGACAACGATTGCTCATTTTGTCTTTGCCTCTGGCCCTGCCCACCAGCATCATGTGGCCCTCCGAAGGTTATCCAGAAGGGAATGCAGGCCTCAGGCTGACAATGGTTCCCGTTTTCGGTCATTATCCTGCCTTCTCAGAAACTCTCCCCTTTCTCTGGGAATAATGCTGCCTTGTGAGGAAGGTGATGCCAAGCCAAACACTGCAGTCCAAACCAGTGTCACTCCACTGGTGCAGAGATGCTGGTTTTGCTCACCAAACATGCAGGTGGAAGTGCTGCTGACAGGATCCCAAATTGGGCATTCCAGGGATAGGGAGGGCTCAGCCGGCCTGGGATCTTCTGGATCCTGAGTCAGCCCAACACCCCTCACATGATTTCACTGGTCCCAATTCAGCCCTGATCAGCAATTTGTCTGTCCCCACCTATTATCATTGTCACTGATTTATTAATCAACTTTTAAACAGTTTCAAGGCAATTTACACTAAAGATAATTACAGTTAAAAACAGCAAATGCATTTAAAACAAGACTAAAGCTATACAAAGTAGGCACTCTTGAGTAAAGACCCATTCATGTCCATTATTATCAACAGGTCTATTCTGAATAGGACTACCTGTGAATACAATTCAGTCTTTTTACTTTGGAGGGCCAAGTATGGTAACATAATGATGATATACTGTAATAAACCTGTTTTGAAAAAGGAGGCATGGCCAAAGATGAAAAGTGATGCTCCAAGGATACAGTGGTACCTCAGGTTACATACGCTTCAGGTTACAGACTCTGCTAACCCAGAAATAGTACCTTGGGTTAAGAACTTTGCTTCAGGATGAGAACAGAAATCGTGCAGTGGCATCACAGTGGCAGCGGGAGGCCCCATTAGCTAAAGTGGTGCTTCAGGTTAAGAACAGTTTCAGGTTAAGAATGGACCTCCGGAACAAATTAAATACTTAACCCAAGGTACTACTGTATGGCTAAAGGAGAAAGCACAAGCCTAATAATATGCATAATCACCTATATTCTATTTTGAGGGCTGCATCCAACTACATTCTACTCAGAATAGACCCATTAAGAGTAATAGCCATAAGTTAGTTGTGCCAGTTAATTTCAACAGGTTTGATCTGAATAGAGCAGTGACAGCATTCGCACCACAGTTTATTCCATTTCCTCCATGTTTCCTTAACTCTTAATTTCCACATTATATCCGAGCTTTCACATAACGTAAAAGCCATTTCCAGAAAACTAAGGGCATATACAGTATGTGCAGTGCTAGTTTCCATATTATTTGCTTCCAGAAAAAATCCATTTGCAGCCCTTCTTAACCTGGAAAATTGAATAAAGTGATGACATTTGGGACATTATACTGGCATACAATTCTTTCCTGCTGTTTTCCTGCGGGAATCGTGAGGGGAACAGAAGCATGCAAGTGTGGAAAGGATGGGGGGGGGGAGTAGTGGCGTGATCCAATGCCATTTGTTGTGTCACACCACACCTGCTGGTGTGATTGAATTTTAGTGCGACATGCCAGCATATTGGTAAAGAATACAGGTTCCATAATACAGGTGCCGCAGTGTGAAAAGAACATTTGGAAGTGGGACAGAAACACTAGCATCATAATCAGCAAAACTAAGGCAATATTTCTGAAGCCTGAATGCACCCTTAGTTGGGTGCAACCTTGAGCCTCCAGAGTCCTTCTCCAGTTTCTTACCATTCTATTAATCTTCTCTACTCCTTTCTAGTCAACTGTATAGAGTTATCATGGGTTACATGGCAAAGCTTCATTCTGCTTCCAGAATCACGGTGCTTATTGCCTTATAATTTCTTCTGACCACTCTCTATCCTACCATCTGGTCTCCAGTTATCATCACTGGAGCAATTCAATAAAATCTCTGCAATAACATGATATGATTCACAGAGACAGGAACCTTTATGCTCCTGGTTTGTTCTGCTGGTATTATTGCTATTATAATTATTATGTTACTCTAGCTTTAATTTGATTTTTTTTTTCTGCTGCCCTTCAGTCACAAGTTTATCAAACTTTTTCAAGACCTGCTTAACATATTTTTTTCCCATGAGCAACTTTAGATAAGGTAGAAACAGAAAAATAAACCTTAAATGTGTTAAAAATAAATGCATAAAGATTTCATAAGAATATTAATTCTATTGATTGCAGCAACCACCAAAGGGTAAGCCAACAGCCAGAAGACGAAACATGGAACAAGCTGTTCGATAATCATGCTGTCCCTTTATAGCACCCCAGGGCAGTGGCCTCTCATTAGGAGAAACAGCAGAGAATGTTCAAACTCAGCAAGATCTTGGCAGAATTATTGGGAGCTGTTTTAGAGCTGGGCATTCCGTTTCCCTAAGATCTGAAATCAAAAATGGCCCAGCTCAGGAGAAACAAAAGACATGCCTATCTCATTAATCATTGTCTTGGGAAACCGACCATCTCATCCCCATATGCTGATACAATATTGTGGTGTCCGTATTGTTGTCTCTCCTGCAAAACACGGAGAATCTGCCTTCTCTTGGGCATAGTGGAATCTGCTACACAATAGTGAGTTGAAGCTGAATGATTAGCTGCAGCAAGCAGCCTGTGAAACTGGCCCGTCCCCAAGCAACAGGAGTAGAAACTATTAGGCCCATCCTTCCCAGATGGGATTTGCAAGAAGGAGCCTTTGTCTCAGACTGTTCTGAATTCCATCACCAAGCCGTTTCCTAAGAATATGAGGTAGGACTGAACTGAAAAGGCCTCTGTGTATTTTACTACCATATTTTCAGGTGGCAAAATGCAGGAGGGGGCTAGCAGTCTCCCAGGAGTGGTGGTGGTCTTGGTCCTCTTGATACCTAGGAGGCACCATTTTGATTTCTCAGATATTTCCTTCTGATGATGTAACATGATTTGTTTTATTTGAATCCATTTATGCACCCCATAAAACATCTGTACCTAGCCATATGAAGCTCACTGGGTGACCCTGGAATCATCACAAGGTTGTTCTGATGAGAGTCGAACTGGTCTTAATTTCAATTCTTTCCTCTCTGATATATCCTTAGGGTGAGGAGGGAGGGAGGTCTTCCTGAATCCATGCTGTCAGGGAACTGCCATCGGAAGAACCGGAGGTGCAAAGGCTCATTGAGGTTGAGAGAGAAGTAGCAGCGGAAGAGGGAACCAGTAGAGGGTGAGCAAGAACTCCAAGGGAAAGTGAGTCGGAGGGATGGCTCAGAGACGCTTCCAGCGAAAACAGTGGGGAGGTCTCAGGACCTCCTATAGGGACACCCACTCCTCGCCGGAAACTGTCACGCCGAGAGTCCAGAAGACGTGTTTCCGTTAAAGAGCTTTTATGTTGGAAACGATTCCGAAAGCAACCACTTTCGGATTCTACTAGCGATTGACGCAGCCATGCCGGAGGGGCTCCGTCACAGGCAGAGGTTTGAAAACCTGATCAAACTCTGAGGGACTTGCATTTTACGCACAAGCAGCTCATCATCCCATCACAGCAATCCGAAAGTCTCCGAAAGCCAGCTTGTGCAGGGAGAGGCATCATGAGCAACCCAGCCGGAACCGGAGGAGCAGGAGCAGCTGGAGGGGGTCCAAGCCTGGAAGAAAGGTACAGGGCGTTGGAGATCCAGCTGGCGCTGCAAACGGCGAGGCTTGAGGAGAGGAGGGCTCAGGATGCAGAAAAGGGAAAGGAGAAAACCACCCCGCTCGCCAGAAAGGTGCCAGGATTGGTGCAGAAATTCGGGGGGGATCGCAGGAACTATCATGCCTTTAGAACAGAGATGCAATACGCTCTCAACCTGCAGTTTGATGACTTCCCCAACGAGGAATCGCGAGTGGCTTTTGTAATTGGCCATCTCGAATCGGGGGTGAAGGACTGGGTTAGACCCCTGATGGCAGCGAATAATGAGATCCTAAAGGACACGAGGAAGTTTTTTCGTGCCATGGACCTGATGTTTTCCAGCGACATTGAGCAGGGGGTGGTGCGAAGGCAGTTAATGGCTTGCCAGCAGGGAAGCCGATCTGTCCGTGAGTACTGGACTGAGTTTACTATGCTGATTCATAAATTGGGGTGGGACCTATCGGCGGAACCCATCCAGATGCTTTTCGAAGAGGGGCTTTCTTCGGGCGTCAAAGATGAACTTTCCCGGGGGCCCAGGGCGGAGTCTATGGATCAGCTGACCAAATCTGCGCTGTCCATAGGAGCGCGCCAGGAGGCGAGGGCTTTGGAAAAGCGGGAAGGGAAAGGAGACCGTTGGAGGGAGCTCCGCATTCCAGACATTCCAGAGCCACCTTTCCCACCGGCAGAGCCGATGGAAGTTGGAACAGCGCGGGCGCGCGCAGTTTCAAATCCCAGTGAAGGGCGGAAGAAGGAGGGAAAGAGCGCCAAGAGATGTTATCTCTGCCAACAGCCAGGGCACTTTGCCAGAGTCTGCCCACAAAGAAAGGAATGGCAAGGGATGGCAGGAGCTGTTGGGGAAAAGGAAGAGGAAAGCAAGGAGCAAGTAAAAGCCAATGCCTGGCTGCCACCGTCGGGGCACAGCAGCCAGGCCAAAGAGCAGTGAAAGTGCCCACGCTGGAACCTCCCAGACCTGCTTTAGTGATAGAGGTGTTACTAGAACTGCCAAACGGACACCCACTAAAGATCAAGGCGCTTTTGGATTCAGGCAGCTCCTGTAATTTCATGAGTAAGGAGTTTGCAGCTGAGCACCAGATACAGACCATCCCTTTAAGTAACCCCTTGCAGGTGACTACGATTGACGGCAGAGAGCTGTTGGGGGGAGAAGTTAGCCAACAGACTGTCCCGATGATAATGAGGGTGGCAAGGCACACCGAACGGATAGCGTTTAATGTGGCCACCTTGGGAGGAGCTCCCATCATTTTGGGGATGAGCTGGCTGGCGCTACACGATCCGCTAGTGGGCTGGCATCAGAGGGTGGTCTCCTTTGGGTCAGCGCATTGCCTAGAACACTGCAAGGAGGGGAAGGTTCCGGGAGGAGCCAGAGTCACCCTAGCCGGGATGGAAGTAATGGACAAAGGGAAGGTGCCCCCGCAATACGCAGATCTGAGCAACGTATTCAGCGAAAGGGAAGCAGACAAACTGCCACCGCATAGACCCTTTGACTGTCAAATCAACCTACTCCCTGGGGCCCAACTCCCAGTGGGCAAGCTGTACGCCATGTCAGACAGGGAAATGCAGGAGCTGAGGGAGTTCATTGACAAAAACCTGAAGCGAGGTTTCATCAGAGAGTCCCGAGCGGTGGGGGGCAGCCCAGTGTTTTTTGTGGACAAAAAAAACACAGATAAGCCGAGACTTGTGTGTGACTTTAGGGCCCTGAATGCAGTGTCGGAACCCCTGGCTTTCCCTATGCCCCGAATTGATGACATTTTGACCAGGGTAAGGAAGGGAAAGATTTTTACAAAGCTGGACCTGCGGGGGGCGTACAATCTGATACGCATAAGGAAGGGGGATGAATGGAAGACCACCATGTTCACCCCTTTGGGAGCCTTTGAATACCTCGTTATGCCCTTCGGTCTACAAGGAGGCTCCGCGTGCTTTCAAGCTTTTATTAACCACGTTCTGGGACCTTTGCTCTACAAGAATTGTGTGGCCTTTTTAGACGACGTGTTGGTGTATTCGGAAGATGAGGAGCAGCATGTGAGGGACGTTCGAGAAGTGTTGGGCAGGCTGCAAGCCAACCAGCTGTGGGTGAAGCTGGAGAAGTGCCAGTTTCATACCAAGGAGGTGGAATTCCTGGGGTACCGCTTGTCAGACAAGGGATTGGCCATGGATCCAGGCAAGGTCCAAGCGGTACTGGAATGGAAGACACCGAAGACCAAGAAGGATGTGCAAAGTTTCTTGGGGTTTGGGAACTTTTATCGGAAGTTCATCAAGAACTTTGCCCACTTGACGGCGCCCATCACCGACTGCCTCAGCAGCAAGAAGAAATTTGTTTGGACGGCAGAGGCGGAGCGAGCATTTGAAGAACTGAAAAGGGCTTTCGCCTCGGAAGAACAACTTCTGCATGTGGATTTACGAAAACCCATGAGAGTGGAAACCGATGCGTCCGACCGGGCGGTAGGGGCGGTACTTCTTCAACCGGGGAGGAGTACGTCGGAGTGGAGACCATGTGCCTTCTTCTCGCGGAAGCTGAATAAATCCGAGAGGAACTACACGGTGTATGACAGGGAACTACTTGCCATTCACGAAGCGTTCCGGAGGTGGAGACATTTATTAATTGGGGCACAACACAAGGTGCAAGTGTGCACCGACCACAAGAATTTAGAGTATTGGAGAACAGCTCGAGTGCTCAACCAACGACAAGTGAGATGGGCACAGGAATTCTCCAAATTCCACTTTGAAATTTGTTATGTACCAGGCCCAGAAAACGTCAGGGCGGACGCGCTCTCACGCAAACCAGAGTATTGGGAGGGGGAGGGGCGATCGAAGAGAGACATGTCATCCCTGAGGACCGCTGGGTGTGTGGGGCGGCGCTGGTGGGGCAACGAGAACTGGTAGAGGAAACGGAAAATGATGAATATGCCCAGGATAAGCTCAGAGGTCTCAGGGGGGAGGGCGAGAGCCCCGGAGGTTTTGAGGAAAGAAATGGGGCATTGTATTACAAAGGGGCACTGTATATACCCGAAGGTGAATTGAGGGGGAGAGTACTCAAGCAGTTGCACGATAGCCCCACGGCGGGACATTTTGGGCAACACAAGACCATGTGGTTGGTTACCAGGGAATTTTGGTGGCCCAAGGTGAGGGAAGATGTAAGGGAGTATGTAAGAGGGTGTGACCAATGTCAGCGAGCCAAAGGGGAAAGAAGGGCGCCGGCAGGGTTATTAGAACCATTACCCACACCAGAACGGCCTTGGGAAGCGGTATCAATAGATTTTATGACGGATCTGCCGAAGTCCAAGGGGAAAACAGCCATCATGGTAGTAGTAGACCTGTTAACTAAGATGTGCCACTTTGTAGCATGCTCACATGCAGTCACAGCGGAAGAAACAGCGAAGTTGTTTGTAGAACACATCTTTAGGTTGCACGGGGCTCCCTTGAGGGTGATCTCAGACCGCGGCAAACAATTTACTTCCAGGTTCTGGAGGAAGCTCATGAGCTTGCTGCACGTGGAAGTCAATTTTTCAACTGCCCGGCACCCTGAAACCAACGGGCAGGCGGAAAGAGCAAATGGCATTCTTCAACAATATCTGAGGTGTTATGTCAATGACAGAGAGAACGATTGGGTCGAAAAGTTGGCGCTGGCAGAATTTGCCTACAATAATGCGGAGAATGTGTCCACAGGGATGAGCCCCTTTTTGGCTAATTACAGGTGTCACCCCAGGGCATTTCCAGGGGAAGGAGGGGAGAGATGGAGCGTCCCAGCGGCTGAACATTTTGTAGAAGAGATGGAAGCGATCCATCATCAGCTCCAGCTCAACTTAGAAAGGGCCAAGGCACAATATAAGAAGCAGGCAGACAAGAACAGAAGGGAAGGTGAAACCATAAGGGTGGGGGATCAAGTGTGGCTGTCAACCGAAGGGTTGCCGTTCAAAGGGGGTTGTAAGAAATTGAGGCCCAGAAGATTGGGACCCTTTGAGGTCATTCAGCAGGTCAACCCGGTGGCTTTCAAACTCCGGTTACCCAACCACATGAAATTGCACCCAGTGTTCCACAGGTCGTTACTGTCACCATACAGGGGGGGACGTGAAGGGGAGCACGTCAGGGGACCAGCCTTGGAAGAGAGGGAACGCCGCAACCATGTAGCGGAAATCCTCGATTCCAGGTGGAAGGGAAATCAGGTGGAGTATTTGGTGGCGTCAGAAAACACCTGGGTGATTGCAGAGGAAGTCAATGACGAGGTTTTAATAGAAACGTTCCACCAAAGATTCCTGAGGAAACCTCAGCCGGTAGCAAGGTTTAGGAGGGAGTATTTCGGCACCACCAACGAGGAAGAGGAACTGGAAGGGTTCGCGGAGTCGGAGTTGGAAGAGGGAGTGGACTCCGATGACGAAGAGTACCGAGAGACCAGGGACAGCAACAAGTGGAGGGAAGTGTTCGCGACTTCGGAAGATGAGGGAGGTTCTTTCAGGGGTTTTACCTCCTCACCGCCCGTAGGGGAGGAGACGGGAGGGGGTGAAGGGAGCCCTGGAGGGGAGGTGGATGTCAGGGAACTGCCATCGGAAGAACCGGAGGTGCAAAGGCTCATTGAGGTTGAGAGAGAAGTAGCAGCGGAAGAGGGAACCAGTAGAGGGCGAGCAAGAACTCCAAGGGAAAGTGAGTCGGAGGGATGGCTCAGAGACGCTTCCAGCGAAAACAGTGGGGAGGTCTCAGGACCTCCTATAGGGACACCCACTCCTCGCCGGAAACTGTCACGCCGAGAGTCCAGAAGACGTGTTTCCGTTAAAGAGCTTTTATGTTGGAAACGATTCCGAAAGCAACCACTTTCGGATTCTACTAGCGATTGACGCAGCCATGCCGGAGGGGCTCCGTCACAGGCAGAGGTTTGAAAACCTGATCAAACTCTGAGGGACTTGCATTTTACGCACAAGCAGCTCATCATCCCATCACACATGCCTCCTCCAAGCTGTATAACCCAAAGTATGCAACACAGGTTCACCTCAAATGTTGTCCATACCTTTCTCCACATGTTCATAAAGCCATGTGTGCAAGTCTCTGAATTCCCTTTTCAACTGAAAAGTGCCTCTGGGTACTCACCAAAAGTGATCAAAAGTCAACTAAAGCAGTCAACCCAGCAATCAACCCAGTTATGTAGCACCCACTGCTAACTGCACCAGGATGTCATACATGATGATCTGCTAACATCACACAGCATACAGGGTGGACCGGCTGGGTGCCACATAGACCTCTCTAGGCAGAAAGAGGAGAAGGAGGGTGGCAGGGCCAGCCAGCCATTAGGTGGGATGAAGTCACTGCCTCTGCTGGCGGAAGCCCCTGAGGTGGTGCCCCCACAGATGTCCACCCCACCACCTCCTCAGCCATCACATTGATGACAGTTTCAACGATGCATGAGATTTTGCAGAGTGCATGAGATCTCACTGGAAATCAGCGAGAGCTTGCCAAAAATTGGTGGCAGCAGCACAGGCGGTGGCAGTAGTAGCAGCAGCTGCAGCAGGGCAGGCCGGGCAGCACAATTCATTTTAAGTGACAAAATGGGATGTGCTGCCCCTGAAGGGCAGGAAAGCTTTTATAGTCTTGACGTGCTCCTCCTCTCTGCTGGCAAATGCAGGCAATGTCAGCAGAAAGTGGCTTTTTGCTCCACTTCCTGTCCCCTCACAAACATGCAACCCACTGTGCCCCTGCGGGGAGCGATGGTCATCAAACACATAGTAAAGAGAAAGAACAACAGTATGGTGATTGATGAATAGATGGGTCTACAAAATTTTTATACCGTTGTGTGTCACAGCCACCCATCTGCATTCATTTTGCAGTCGCAGCAATTGCTGCCTATTCCGTACATGGTTACTGAACACACACCAGCGATGAAATTGTGCTCAGGCACTGATCCGAGGCTGTCTTCAGTTGTGTGAAAGCACCTTAAACAAGAGAAAGCATTAAGCTCATTACTTTTTAGAATAGCAAAGCTTGATTAAAGGCATTCGGTCTGCCTTAAGGAATGGAGATTGCTTTCACGCCTCACTAACTTTACAGTTCCATTGAAACGTTATGGCAACTACGATCATCTGCGGTAAGGAGATATCGGAAAGTGTTCCGCAGTAAACCTCACACAGTCACAGTATGGGTCCAATCCCACATTCATTGTCAAGGTGGAAATATCATCCCAATGTAACATTTAGCCACTTCCATAGTTGCTTTGGATTGTCAACAACTGTGGCAGGGGCTGAGGTTCACCACCCAAGATTTAGGAGCACCCCTGTTGGATCAGAGCAATGGCCAACCAGATATCTGTGGAAAACCAGTCAGCAAGACTCTCTGCTCCTGTGGCTTCCAGCAACTGGTATTCAGAATCATTCCTGCTTCTGGCCATAGCCATCATGGCTAGTAGCCATGGATAGCCTTATCCTCCATGAATTAGTCTAATCCTCTTTTAAAGCCCTCCAAGTTGGTGTTCAGATTTCAGAATCTGGACTTTTGGAATATGCATGTCACTTTTTAAACCTTGTGATGGGGTCCTGCTTGTAGGTTTCCCACAGAAATCTGGTTGTTTGCTGTGAAAACAGGTTGTTGGATTAGATGAGCCATTGTCCAGGCTTTTATTCTTTCTTATGAATAAATACATTTGACATTCTGGGCTGCTCCAGAAAACAACAAAGGAGGAGTCTGCTAGGTCAGGCCAATGGCCATTTAGGCCGGCATCCTGTTTTCACAGTGGCCAGCAGGGAAACACCCCAGCAGGGTTTGGTCTCCAGCAGTGGGTATTCCGAAGCATTTCTGCCTCTGGCTATGGATACAGAACATACCCATCATGACTAGTAGCCGTTGCTGCATGAATTTGTCTATTCTTTTTAAGTGTTCTAGGTTGGTGCCATCACTGCCTCCTGTGGGAGTGAGTTCTGTAGTCTAGCTGTGCACTGCATGAAGAAGGCCTTTCAAACATTTGCAAACACTCGAATGCTGATCCTGGACTTCTTTCTTGCTACCATCAGAAAAGAGCTTTTTACTATGATTCTTATTCATTAGTGCCCCTTGCTGATTCAACCAGAGACTGCTGTTGGTCCTCGAAAATCAAGATTTGTATTTTCTGGGATGGGAGTAGGGAAGGAACCCCACCAGCAATGAATGCTGACCGTGATCTTATGCAATATAACTGCAGCACACCTACAATGTTTCCCCTCTTGCCAATTAACTTGCCTCAGCACCTGTGCTTGGAACTTCTTTGAAGAAAGGAGAGTGGTTTTTTTCTCCTCTTTTTAACAACACCCCTGTTCTCCCTCAGCTAAACAGAAACAACTGTGCGCATCTCCTTCAGAAGAGAGAGGGGAGGGGAAGAGTAAAATCTAACGGAGCAGCCACCATGATATGCAAAGGAGCACAGGTATAATTTCTGAGCACAGTGAGAAGCTTTTAAGAGGAGCTTAAATAAGTGCCGTATATATGTTTACTACCACAGCAGCTGACATGTGTTTGTGAGTGCAGGTCTCCACGGGGATAAAATGAGAAGCAGAGGGCTAGTGAACACTATAAATTTTCACAGCAAGCCAGAAGAAAATTATTTAGCACTGGGTGGAAGCTCTAATTTCTGCAGATCTGAGAAATGCGGCATTCTCTTGTCCACACTAGAACTTCTTCTCTTTTGAGTCAAATTCATCCCTGTGGTAACTCTGCGTCACTAATGTTTATGAGCAGAGTTGCAAGTTGAGCAGAAAGCATCAAGAACACACCTTAGTCTTTCCATTGTCTTTAAGAAAAGCACAATTTGGGTTGTGGGATGAGCAGGTGAAGCTTTGTTTTAGCCTAGAGATAATAAGCAGGATCACGAACTAATTTATTTGAAGATTTACCTCAGGTTAAGAACTTAATTCGTTCTGGAGGTCCGTGCTTAACCTGAAACTGTTCTTAACCTGAAGCACCACTTTAGCTAATGGGGCCTCCTGCTGCCGCCGTGCCGCCAGAGCACTATTTCTGTTCTCATCCTGAAGCAAAGTTCTTAACCTGAAGCACTATTTCTGGGTTACCGGAGTATGTAACCTGAAGTGTATGTAACCTGAAACGTTTGTAACCCGAGGTACCACTGTATTTATTTAGAGAATTTGTGCCTAGCTCTTCAGTAAAAAAGCACACACACCCCAAGCAGTTTACATGCAATCAACTTAAACAAGACAGTCCCTGCCCACAGCCTTACAATCTAAAAACAACAACAAAAAAACCCACAACAGCACACAAGGTAAGAAGGGCAGGGAGGGAAGACGAAAAGAAATCAAATTCAGACACCGTGGTGTCTTTATGATATATAGTTTATTTACACATATATACAACCTGAAGACTAGATGGAGAGGGATTCAGTGCATCACATCCCAAGAGGTTTCCGTTTCTCCTCTCATGACAGCCTCACAGCAGTAAATCAGCCATGTCTCTTGGACCCCTAACTTCCTCCTGTCAGATTGCTTCATATAATTCCTTCCTAATCTTTCATTGCCCCACTCCTTTTGCTGTGCTAATGGATCATTATCCCCAGGCCATAACCTCAAAGGAAATTAGGCTGAGTTAATGAACTTGTACAATTGTTTTACACTTGTTGATTCCACGGGATTAGGAATATCTGGCACCCTGCTCAGCACGCAGGGCCTGACTTAATTAGCCTTCACATATGCTAATTTCAGGGGCTTTGAAGTGGGGTCTACACAACCTATTACACAAACTGGGTCTGACATCCCGTTTCCACACATAAACACCAACTGAATTCTAACGTTTCCTTAACCCAGCCATCCAGCACTCACCGATGGCTATCTGGAGTTATGAGGTGGTTCTGTCTTCTCCTCTGACTCAAGTAAGGTGTCTTTAGCAACAGGTTAGTTAGGGAGTGTGTTTGTGTGTGTGTAGACATCAAAGTAACAGAGCTGGTCCTTGAAGGAATCTCGAAGGCCAGACTGTAGAAGCCAGAGATGGGGAACCCTGTGCTGTGTGTTAGATGTTCTTGGCTTTCAAACTCCCAACAGCCCCAGCCACCATGACCTAAGGTCAGGGATTATGAGAGTGTAGTTCAGCCACATGTGGAGTGCCACTGGTACCCTAGCATTGACGTAAGCCCTCAGTTGAGATATGGTAGCACTGGAACAAAACATTTCAGCTCCAAGTGACCTTGGGCCAGTCACTCACCCTCAGCCTATCCTACCTCATGAGGTGGTTGTTGTTGTTATAAGGATAAAATAGGGAGTATGTATGTCACCTTGAGCTCCTTGGAGGAAAGGTGGGATAGAAATATCATAAATCCATCACCCACAATTTCTGAGGGTGCCCTAGGAGGTATTGGGAGGCATACTGGTTGGCGACCCTCATGGTATAAGATGAAGGAGCTGGATAGAGGAAGTGGTGGCACAGACTCCCTTATTTATTCTGCACAACAAAGATGCAAGACCCCAGCCAACCTACTGAAGCCACAGCACTAAGAGGCATTCTAACCATGTCTGCCAATTGGATTTAGATGCAGACAACCAAATCAGACACTTTTCATCTGCTGGAATGTAGCACCACATGGGTGGGTGTGCAAGGACATTTCATATTAACATAAGCACCCGCAGTCCTTATTTGCATGGTGAGATGCTGGTTTATTGCTTTAAACCCATCACTCTAAATGGAGCAGG
Organism: Podarcis melisellensis; assembly: GCF_964234715.1. NCBI lineage: Eukaryota > Metazoa > Chordata > Lepidosauria > Squamata > Lacertidae > Podarcis > Podarcis melisellensis. The sequence continues at coordinate 37,715,075 of NC_138540.1, read as the reverse complement.
GTGAATACAAGTCAAATATCTGTTGGTCCTGGATCTGGAAGGGGGGGTTAACCCTTTACGGCATTAATAGCTTGTCACGTCCCCTGACATCTGAGGAGTCCTGCTGCTTCTGAGCTTTGAGGAAGTCGCTTTGTGCTAATCCTCGGCTAAATCCTCAATCCAGATTATAAACTTTGTTCTCTCTTTGATGTATTCTCTCGCCCTAGGAATGTTAATGGAGGTCAGGCACCCCATTCAGAAAAGGAAGGATTCTCGCTCTGTAAGAACACTTTTGAACTTTGTGCGAAGTGGGAGGGAACTACCTTCCTGCAAGCATTGAACAGAATTACCACATGCTGCTGAGGCTTCTCTTTTGAGGGCTGCATCCTCTTCCCAATCAAAGTTTCTGCACTTTTCACAGGCACAAATGGACAGCCAGGCTTCTTCTGGAACCTGAGCCTTTTCTCCTCACTCCTGGTCCCTTTTCCTTTTGTGTCATGTATTTTAGATTGTAAGAAAGGGCTTTGAACTGAAACGCTTCTTTGATGCGTCTAGAACCAGCCCAAGAGTCAGCAGCATAAACTGCCTGCAGCCAGCACACATCAAAGACTGATCTCACCCCTTTTTCCTCCACCTTCTTCTCAGAAACCCCTTGCCCTCCTCCAGAGCAGTTACCCTGGCAACCTTCCAAATCCCCAGTCTCTGGACACACCTGGGGCAAGAAGTTATCTTGTCTTCTTGTTGCTGTTTAGTCATTTACTCATGTCCAACTCTTTGTGACCCCATGGATCAGAGCACACCAGACACTCCTGTCTTCCACTGCCTCTCGCAGTTTGGTCAAACTCATGTTGGTAGCTTCAAGAACACTGTCCAACCGTCTCGTCCTCTGTCGTCCCCTTCTCCTTGTGCCCTCAATCTTTCCCAACATCAGGGTCTTTTCCAGGGAGTCTTCTCTTCTCATGAGGTGACCAAAGTATTGAAGCCTCAGCTTCAGGATCTGTCCTTCCAGTGAGCACTCAGGACTGATTTCCTTCAGAAAATCTTGTCTTCTTAATGACCCTCAATGGCTCTCTATTGTTCCCTTAACTAGGCTTGCCATATTTCAAAAAGTAAAAACCAGAGCTGGATGTATGGCAGCCCTACCTAGCTTGGCCAGGCTACCCAAGGATTCATTTGCAGTTTATATTTCTCCCTTCCCACCCCAAATAATCACAATCCTAGAATTTATTAATATTTAGGTTGATCCTGTCTATAACACTATTTTGATTATGTATTTTGTGTTTTTACATTGTGTTTTTATCCTGTGAACTGCCCAGAGACCTGCAGATATAGTGCAGTATACAAACTTAATAAATAATAATTGATTGGCACCCAAATCAGGTCCCAGGAATGATGGTTTAGCCACCCATGATGTCTACATAGGTAGGGTCACCATTTTCCCTTGCTATCTGCTGCAAAGAACCAATAGGTACAGAGGTTAACATCTAACTTGTTCATCTCATATCCATAGCCTGTAAGTAGATTAATCCAGCCTCGATAACAGTGACATGTTGTTTCCTAAGTCTCATTCTCAGTGCATGGCATTAATATCCATGTAGTTGTTCTCACATTAATTAATGAATGAGGCATCAATTCCCCCTGCAATGCGTGGCATCCTCATCACTTATTAACTTTTACGCTGCTAAAACAGGCCAGCCAGATGCCCTGGACACTCTGCAGCTGTTGTGCAAGAGGGAATTTGGGCAGACGCAACTTCTCTTCCCTCAAGGGGCCTGATCTACATCCCTTGGAAGCTACTGGGCTGTAAACAATGTGCTACGAGTGTCTGTGGCCATTTGCAACATGTCCATCAACTTTGAAAGCATGTCTGGTGTCCTCCTTGATCAGAGCTGGCCCTACCATTAGGCAGACTGAGGCAGCCATCTCAGACAGCAGATATTTGAAGAACGGTGGTTCCCTCCTCCAGGATCACATTGCCTGCAAGCCATTCTCATCCTCCTGAGCCAATGGTGAAGACATTTGCGCGGTTGTGGACACTGATGCTGGGAAAAAAGGCACCAAATCCAAACAGTGCTTGGAAGGGGACAGAGCCTCTAGGGTATTGTGGAACATTAAAATAGGCACTGCTGCAGAGGGAAGGAACCATTTCAAGTGCCCATAATGCTCAAGAATTATGCTACATCAGATTTTCAGGACGTCCCGGGAATGCTAAATGGCCATCTCTCTCTCTCCCTCTCTCCCTCTCTCTCTCTCTCTCTCTCTCTCTCTCTCTCTCTCTCTCTCTCTCTCACACACACACACACACACACACACACACACACACCTGGGCACTGCTCACCATGGATGGAGAAGCACCTTCTACAAAAACATTTTGAGCATCTGGGCTTAGTTGTTGACTTGTGGTGAGAGTTGCCCCTGGTATTTTTTTTCATCTCTTTTGCATTTTTAGAACATGGAATAGTCCCTGTAATGTGAGTCAGGAGGGAAATTTTATTTTAGAACAGGGAAATTGAAGTGCATGTGGAGGGAAATTTGATTAAGGAATTCTATTAATTCTCTTCATTGGCTGGAGCACTGAGGGGGGCTGTGTTGCCATCTTCCCTGTGAGAGGCTGCCCTTCTCTCTTCCCTTCCCCCTTCCCTACTTGACAAAAGTTCTTTTTCTCACACAGTGGTGCATTGTATGGACAAAGAAAATGACACAAAGCCTCTTAAGTACAGTGCAGAGGGGGTGGCAGGATAGGTTGCCATATTTCAAAAAGTAAAAACCAGGAAACTCTGAAAGTTGTTTTTTTTACCAAAAAGAAAAGCAGCAAAAACAACAACCCAAAACAATTTTTCAGTTGACTTGCCTAAGATCCAGGACAAAACACCACCTTTTGGAAATCCTCCCTGGACATCAATTCCGCCTTTGAAATCCCAGTAATGTCTGGAAAAATCCAGATGTATGGCAGCCTATGTTCACTGTTCCCCTGGCCCCACATATTCAGTTGTTGGCACCGCAGTTTAAGAATGATATTGACAAGCTAGAATGTGTGCAGGGAACAGCAACAAAGCTGATAAAGGGCATGGAAACCATGCTTTATGGGGAATGAAGAAGAGAAGAAGAGTTTGGATTTGATATCCCGCTTTATCACTACCCAAAGGAGTCTCAAAGCAGCTAGCATTCTCCTTTTCCCTTCCTCCCCCACAACAAACACTCTGTGAGGTGAGTGAGGCTGAGAGATTTCAGAGAAGTGTGACTAGCCCAAGGTCACCCAGCAGCTGCATGTGGAGGAGCAAGGAATCGAACCCGGTTCACCAGATTATGAGTCCACCACTCTTAACCACTACACCACACTGGCTCTGGTTGAGGGAGAAGAGTATGTTTAGTCTAGAGAAGAGAAGACTGAGAGGTGATGTGGTATAGTGGTAAGAGTGCTGGACTATGACCTGGGGGACAAGGATTTGAATCCTTGAATTTGAATTTGAATCACATGTAGATGGAGCAAGCTTGTTTTCTGCTGTTGTAGAAGATGGGACCTAAACCAATAAATTCAAATTACAAGAGAGAAGATTCCTACTAAACATTAGGAAAAACTTACTGACAGTAAGAGATGTTTGACAGTGGAATAGACTCTCTTGGAGAGTGGTGAACTCCCCTCCGTTGGAAGTTTTAAAACACAGATTGGGTAACCATCTGACAGGGATTCTCTAGGTGTGATTCCTGCATTGCAGGCGTTTGGACTTTTCTGCCATCTTGCCCTTGGCCTCAAGCAGCAAAATATATTGGATAAGCCCTGCTTGTGGCCTGTCTAAAAGCAAAAACCAGTAAAGTCAGACTGGTAGACCTGTGGCCCTTCAGATGTTGTTGGATTCCAACTCTTCTCATCCCTGACGGTTGGCTGGGGATGAGGGGAGTTGGAATCCAACAACATCTGAAGAACTTGCAGGTCCCCCATTCCTCAGGTAAAGCATGGCAGATGAGAGGCTTTGTGTTGGCATTCTGTCTGTTGCATTTCAATTTCATTGCTCTGGGTCCTTCCCTCTCGGCCTGTGGAGAGAGCAAATTTGTACAGAGTCGTTTGTCATGCAGCCAGTGCATTTTGAATCTGCACAGTCTTTTCACTGCTGATGAGGAAATATCGTAGAATCCCCTCGTCTCTTTCCACTTAGCCATGGTTCTCTGCTTTCTTCTCAAGCCACCTGGAGCAGCAGAATAAAGCAAGAGCCCCCCTCCATCCCCCACCCCAGGCAAGGGTACATACAAGAGGTCTGGTGTCGACAGTGCAGTTTGTCACACTGGCCTAGGAAAAGAAAAAAGCTTACAAAAGCTTTATTAACAGGCTCATTAGCAAAGCCTGATTTACTCGTGCAGACTTTTACCACTTTCCCGGAGCATCAGTTGCAGGGCTAATGAATTCGCTCTGGTTTGCATGCTAATGAACCTTCTGCGACTGCCCGGGATCTGTTCTTCAGAATCGAACTTTGCTGTCACTTGGAGAATATTAATAGATGTAAAAAGGGGAAGGAGGGAGGAAATAATAATAACCTCCAGGTTCAATGAGACCAGTAGCAATCTGAAACCAGTGTGGTGGAAATTGTGCTTTGTATATTGTCGAGTTCCCAATCTCAGTTTGAATTAACTGAATTTGAGATGTTACTTCTAGAAAATTTCCCTTACATTAGCTGTCTGGAGCCTCAAGTGAATAACAAACTTTTTTGTGGCTCTACTTTGAATTCCTATAAACAAATAAACAGAATTATGCACCAAATGATTTTCAATTGCATGCACTCTGAAACACACACACACATTCCTCCATTAGGATAAAATGAGTACAAATTCCACCTGGCAACAGGTATGAAATGGGTGGAAATGTTTCTTTTTGGAGGGTCCACAACTTGGGGGCTGAGCACATATACTTTATGCAGAAGGCGCTAGGTTCAATCCCTGACATCTCCAAGTACCGGTACCTTTCTGTCTATCCATCTATCTGAAGGGGCTTTTTCAGATGGCTTGCTCATTGAACATTCATCTTGATTTGCTTGACAAAGCTTTTGCAGAGGTTGAATTATGTCCAGTCCTTATTGAGCATTCATTCTGATTTGTTTGCAGGGTAGTTACACAGCAACAATCATTAAACATAAGAAGATTCTGCTGGATCAGGCCAAAGGCTCATCTAGCTCAGCATCCTGTTTGCACAGTGGCCAACCAGTTGCCTCTTTTGTGAAACCCACAAGCAGGACCTGAGTGTGACAGTGCTTTCCCCACCTCTGATTCCCAGCGTCTGGTTTCCTGCCTCCAACAGTGGAGGTAGAGCATAGCCAATGCGGCTAGTACCATTGATTGCCTCAACCTCCCCAAATTTGTCTAACTTTCTTTTAAAGCCATCCAGGTTGGTGGCCATCACTAAACTTTTGCAGGAGAAAATTCCATAGTTTAACTAAGTGATGAATTTTTGAACCAGTTATATAGAAGTCAAAATTTATAACCCCCCCCGCCGCCTTATTTGTATTTTGAGACCCTAAATACAGTGGTACCTCTGGTTATGTACTTAATTCGTTCCGGAGGTCCGTTCTTAACCTGAAACTGTTCTTAACCTGAAGCACCACTTTAGCTAATGGGGCCTCCTGCTGCCGCCGTGCCGCCGGAGCACGATTTCTGTTCTCATCCTGAAGCAAAGTTCTTAACCTGAAGCACTATTTCTGGGTTAGCAGAGTCTGTAACCTGAAACGTATGTAACCTGAAGCGTATGTAACCCGAGGTACCACTGTAAACTGAAGGCCTAATCCATAGCTTACTTAGCATATGCTTTCATTCCAGCACTGACTGTGAAGGTATGTGACTGTTTTGAAAAATGTTAATCATCAAATTAATTGTAGAAGGAAGCCAGAGGATCGTTTAGTCCAACCCCCAGAGATGTTCGCAGCTTGGACCTTATATGAGTTTTCTGTATCAGTACCACCTATGGGGAAAAAAAGAATGCAGTATCAATTTGCAGGGAGGTGTTCAGAATCTTCTGTGGTTAGAACTGAGAGCCCACAGCTATGTACACAGTTGTCCTTGCAGAAGGGGATCCCCCGCAACAGAGGATGATTGAACAGGTATTGTTGGCTTGTAGGGTTAGGGAGGCAGGTGGCTTGGCAAAGCCTAACGGCATCCCATTTCAATTTCTTATCCTTCAGGACATGACGTTCATACATATTCAGGATGGTCTTTGCAGGTGCTAATAAGGACTGGCACCTTAATAAAAAATTTAAGGACCTACAAAGCCTCTTCATACACCACCGGATTCTCGAAGTGCACACAGACCTGATAGAAGAGCAAGCACCTACTTTGTGCTCATGTCCTGGATTGCGGACGCATTGTAACCAGAGACCTTTACACTACATAAGTGCTGAAAACATTTCAATGTCAAGTATACTTTTTCTTTCTCTTTGAGAGCTTTTGACATAGCTTTGACTTCAAAAGAAGGTTTCTACATCTTCCCTCTGTACATACAGCCCATCAGAGTTGGCACACCTATGAACTTTTGTTAAAATACGCCCCCCCCAAGAAACAAACATTAATATTTCTCTACGCCATGCTCCAAAGGTCAGCCTTCAGTGGTTTCAGAGTAGTTAGCTGCAGGCTCAGGAATGCCGCAGGCCTGCCAGGGTCATTGAACTACGTTAACCTTATGTTTGAGGTTTTTTCTTCCTTAATTTCCAAATCGATGGAAGGTGATTTTTGACAAGCCTGGTCCCAGGCAAGAGTCAGGTATCTGCCAACGAGACTCTGTTTCACCCCTCCTTCAGAAGCATTGCTTCTCCCTCCCACTTCACTAACAAGAGATCGAAAAGTTAGTTGACACTCAAGGCTGATTTTCAAGAAGAAAAATGGGAGGTGTTGGGATTTTCCTGATGATAAACAATGGAGGAAGATAAAAGGGGAATTCTTCAAATAATACAGCTTGGGATCGGCTAAGAGACTGTTAATGGGCTTGAGACAGAAGCCATATTCACACTACACATGTGGTCACATTTAGGTAAAAGGTAAAGTTAAATCAGTGTTTCCCAACCGGTGTTCCGCGGCACACTAGTGTGCCGCGAGACGTTGCCTGGTGTGCCGTGGGAGGGAGGCGGGCGAGTCGGGCGGCGAGAGGCCTTAGGCGCCCTGCAGAAAGGCGTCCTCTTTGTGGGTGGGTTCTCCCCCCTCCCTTAGCGCATCGTATTTAGTTGGGGATTCTGGAGAGGGGGCGGGGGCGCCTTGGCCCCGAGCGGAATAGACGCGCCGTCGTCCCCACCTCCCTCTCCTCAGTAGCTCCGAGCCGACTGACTGAGGGTGGGACGCGGCCAGCGGCGTCCTCTCTCTCTCTCTCTCTCCGCCTCCCAGCACCGCTTTTCCCGAGGCGGGCGTGCGTCTAAGGCTGAATGGGAGCAGCCTGGAGGCTTGGCGGCCTCTCAGCGGCTCATGACAGGCGTCCCCGAGGCGGGAGGTGCTGAGCAGGGGCTCTGCGAGAGGGCGCGAGGGATGCGTGGTGGTGCCTGCGCGCGCGTGACTTAAGAGGGCGACCTGCTGCCTCTCCTCTCTCTCCCCTCCCTCCCCGCATGGGCACGGAGTCCCTGGCACAGCTTGGCGCTACTACAGCTACAGCTGCTGCTCCTGATTGGATGAAGGCGGCTGCTTCTTCCTAACGCCCAGCCTCTGAGGGACCGCAGTCTCCCGCCCTTTTTTTTTTTTTTTTGGCAGGATGCTGAGGTAAAGGATCCCCTCACGCGCGGGCGGGCATCTCTTTGGGCAGGGCGCGTGTGGAGGCTTAAGGTGGGGAGTGTGGAGGGGTTGCCACTTGCGAGGGGAGTGTTCATATTGTATTGGGCTGCGGTGTGGGCGACACGGCTCTCCAATGGCCAGCCCGCGGAGGAACATTGAGTTGGAGCATTTCGAGGAGAGGGACAAAAGGCACACTGAATAAAGTATTTTATAATTTTTCATATTTCTGTTTACTTACTATTTCATAATAAAGTAATTATAAAATACTTTCTTTGTGTTTATTTGATTCCTATTAAAGAGAGTTACTTTATATATAGTCAATATAGGCACAGAGTTAATTTTTTAAACATTTTCTAATGGTGGTGTGCCTCGAGATTTTTTTCATGAAACAAGTGTGCCTTTGCCCAAAAAAGGTTGGGAAACACTGAGTTAAATGACCCCTGGATGGTTAGGTCCAGTCAAAGGCAACTCTGGAGTGTGGCACTCATCTCACTTTAGGCCAAGGGAGCTGGGGTTTGTCCACAGACAGCTTTCCACCACAGGTGGAGCACATTTATGTCACTTTAGCAGTCATAGCTTTCCACGAAGAATCCTGGGAACTGTAGGCTGTTAAGAGTTCTTTGGGAGTTGTTAGGAGTCCCCCCCCATTCCCACCACAGAACTACAATTCCCAAAGTGGCTTAGCAATCAGTCCGTCTCCACAGGGAACTCTAGCAGTTGTAGCTCCGTGAGGGGAATAGGTGTCTGCTAAGAACACTCAGCATCCTTAGCTTTGAGAACACTGTCTCACCATCTCGTCCTCTGTCGTCCCCTTCTCCTTGCACTCTCCATCTTTCCCAACATCAGGGTCTTTTCCAAATTCTGTGGGGAAAGCCATTGCTGTTCAAAGTGATATCATATTTGTTTTAAATGTATGGTGTGAATATAGTCCTGATCGTGCTGCTGATGGAGGCAATGTGATCAGGTGCAATGATCTTGTCTAGATCAAGTAATCTGGGATGGAAGGGAGACAAAATCCTCCCCCACCCAGGACAATTGACACGGAGAAGATCACTGACCCTGATAATAGTGTCAACTTACCCTCTTTCCAGTCCTCCCAACCTAGATCATTCTCCCCATTGTGGAGGGGCTGATGTGAAGGAAATTGCTGTTCAATCATGCTTCTATTAGCAACTGAGTGAGAACAGTAATCTTGGCTGGATTGGGAGCAGGGGATGGAGGTTTTTAGATTTTGAGTGCGGGGGGGGGGGCTTTTGATGATCATCTAATCAAAATTATCTGTGGCATGCATTATTACCTTGCAGGATGCTGGATTGAAGAATATATGGGATTTTGACGGAACACTGTGGCATTATTCATAAGGCTACGGATAGAGGATGTTATAATGGCTAGCATAGTAAATTAGCCTAAAACAATACCCTGAAATTATAGACTGGAGGTCATTCTTTTAAAATAACAATAATAATAAAAAGGCTGGCTTGATGGCAGTGTATGCTTCATTTAAATTAATTTCCACGCTACACTAGAGAATTGAGTTATTCGCTGCTTTGAGCAGATCAAGTGCATGGAATAATTTTGCTTCTCGGGTCAGCCCGGGGAGTTTTTTGAGCGGAATTTGTTCCATTCAAACTGGATAGAACTTTTGAATAAAAGGTGGGATTCTCACAGATTCTCTTTAATTTCTGTTTTGACCTTCTTGGCCTCTGCTAAATGCCCTCTTTGAATTGGTGGTGTGTCCCATGTGAGGTCTGAAATCTTCAGGAGATGGGATCATGGCCCAGGAAAAAAAATCAGAGTCTGGATTAAGAACATAAGGAGACCGTGTCTGCAGCAGATTAAAGGCCCGTCTTGCTTCAGACCAGTAGCAAGTCAGATAATATCAATAAATCTGCAAGCAGGTAATGAAAGCACCCATTTCCCACTCACTGACACACACCCCACTTCACTGGCCAGTATTTGTGGTTCCTTGTAGCTATCATTGTTAATACCCATTCATATGCCTGTCCAACTCCATTAATTAGCCTAAATCTGCTTTTAAAGTCGTTCATGTTGATGGGTACCAACTCACCTTGTGATGGTGAGGTCAATTAATTGCACACTGTACAAAGGAACCCATTCCTTTGTCTGTTCTGAATCTTCTGCCAATGGATTTCATTGGCTGACCTCAATTTCTATTATTACAGCAAAGGGGAGAAGAAAGGGGGGGGGGGAGAACTCTCTATTCTGGAGCTTTCAGAATAATAGTGTACTCAATCATATCCTCAGCTGTAATTTCAACTGTTCTTCAAACCAGCACAATGAAAAACAGCTGCCTCCCCCTTTCTGAGACTCAAACTGGGGAGAAGGTAGCATATCTTATATATAATGTATCTTGCATGTGAATCAGTCCAGTTGCTTACAACAGAGGTGCTGAGTCTGTGGCCATCCAGGTGCCAGTGGACTACATCTCCCATCATCCTTGACCGCTGGCCATGCTGGTTGGGGCTGATGGAAGTGGGAGTCCAGAAACATCTGGAGGGCCACAGGTTTCCTATCTTCACCTTAAATATTCAGGCAAACTCTTGCTTCACTTTATTTCCTGCAAAGAGATTCGTCAAGTAACTCAGGATGTAGTTTTAAACACAGCTCCTAGGCAGCAAGTCCTCAGAGGTTCATGGGGTGGTGACTTTGAAGAAGGTATTCTTTGAAGTGACCCCAAGGCTCTGGAATTATCTCCCCACAAAAGTGTATGTCGTATCTTCATTCTGTAGTTTGGGAGTTGCACCTTTGAATATACAATCATGGTGGGGGTGATAAGTTTGCTTTCTGCCTTGATGGCTCCATTCCTTAAGAATCAAATCCCCACCTGCCTACATAGGTAAAGGTAAAGGTACCCCTGCCCATACGGGCCAGTCTTGCCAGACTCTAGGGTTGTGCGCTCATCTCACTCTATAGGCTGGGAGCCAGCGCTGTCCACAGACACTTCCGGGTCACGTGGCCAGCGTGACAAGCTGCATCTGGCGATCCAGCACAGCACACGGAACGCCGTTTACCTTCCCACTAATAAGCGGTCCCTATTTATCTACTTGCCCCTGGGGGTGCTTTTGAACTGCTAGGTTGGCAGGCACTGGGACCGAACGACGGGAGTGCACCCCGCCGCGGGGATTCGAACCGCCGACCATGTGATCGGCAGGTCGTAGGCGCTGAGGTTTTACGCACAGCGCCACCTGCGTCCCATCACCTGCCTACATAACTCAACCATAAACATTGTTTCCTGAGCACTATAGAGCAGATCTGTGGCACTCCCATTATTGTTGAACTATCATCCCATCATCCATGATTCGCTCCATAGGACGCACACACATTTCCCCTTAATTTTTGGAGGGGAAAAAGTGCATCCTATAGAGCGAAAAATACGGTATGTATGCACCTGTACTGTTTGTTTGTCTTCAACACCATATTATTTTGATGGATGAATTGTTGATGGATTGTCATGTAGGCTGCTTTGTGACCATCTGTGGTGAAAAGTGCTCTATAAATGAAATGAAAATGAATTAAAAATTTGTGGGCACCAAAACTGGCTAATCCTGGCATTTAGTAACCAAACGTACATGCCCACCTGTATGCCTAGAAAAACCACAAGGTGCAACAATGCAAAAATTCCTTGCAGCAAAAGACCAATAAAGAGAAAAAGAGATATTATGAATGTAAAGATTTAGGTACCCCCCTGACTATGATACTCTGAGGGCAATGTGCAACCATATATTTAATGAACAAAATTAATTGGGGTGAGTGAATGCCCGTAACTTAAGACCAGCATATTAAACAATGAAATGTTACTCTAAATATTGTTTTACACTTGGATAAGCAAGACATGGTTCCCCCCACCTCTCTTTTGTTGGAGAGACGGTGCAGATTCTAAATTACAGTTTAATTGAGGAATTGCAGTGACTGGCTTTATCTTCTGCTTTTTGTTTAGGCATTATAAAATGTGCCTGGATGCCAATGGCAATACCCAGAGGCATTCAAAGAATTCCACTCTTTGCATTATTATTATTAACCTCCCCAAACCCGTTCTTTCCGGCTTTGCTTGATTGAATTCTACTCTGTCAGTTGAATAAAGATATTTCATTAGCAGCGAAAGGGCAAAGCTGGGCAGTGATCCATCACCACACTCACCCTCTTCACTTACCGTGGATAGTGATGGGCAAATCTGTCAATTTCGGTTTCTCTGTAGCTGCTTTCACATGGCAGTTTATTCCATTTCCCTGACATTTTCCTGACTGTTCATTTCCGCATTATATTTGAGATTTCAAACGATGCAAAAGCCACTTCCGGAAAACTAATGGGATATAGTACAGTATATGCTTAGCACTCACTTCTATGTGATTCTGGGGGGTGGGGGATCCAACTGCGGCCCCTTTCACCCAGAAAATTGCAGGAACAAAATGACAAAATTTGGAGAGGTCTTGTCAGGGTACTGCCATCAGAACAGGGTAGGGAAGCAGAGGAGCAGTTGGGTTACAGGGAACCTCCAAAAATCTTGTGAAGCAGTTCCTCTTCCTGTGGTGAGGAAAGCCACACCTCCAGTGGGGAAGAGGGGAAAGGACCAGAGGATGCTGCTGGGAGCCTCAGCACCGCTCCTGGCCAAGCTGGCCAGGAGGGAAACATTCCCCTTCTGTTGCCCACCCTGCGCAGAGGTGTAAAACCCAAAGAAGGAAGGAAAAAGCTGGGGGTGATGAAGCTCTTATGCTGGGGGCGGTCCCAGAAACAACCACTCCCGGATTCTGCTAGCGACTGAGGCAGACATGAACTTGTGGCTTTGCACTGTAAATAGTTTTGCACCAAAATAAAACCTGTTAAAGACAAGTTGGAGTCCTGACTGGTTACTCATGAGCAACCACCATTGTCATCTGACAGATATACCATGCCCACTGGTGTGAATGAAATTTAGCATGACATGCCACAGTCAAAAAGCCACAGTTTCGTAACACAAAAGGGACTGGAGTATGAAAGGAATGTTAGAAAATGGAACAAATGGGATAAATATTTTAGAAAGCATATTGAAAAATGAACCTCTTCAGTTGATGCCTGTCTTCCAAAGGATTGGTGCCACCATGCTTCTGAAGTCATGTGGAATGGGCCTCCTAACAGGATAGTATCTGCAGCATGCTCTCTCGTGCACGACAGTGATTGTTTGGGTATGTAGGGGATGAGGTCCCAAGCTGGTCTCAGCCCATAGCTATATAGAGCTTTGTACATGAATCTTAGCACCTTGAATCTCGCTTAGAAGCCTTCCAGGGCTATCACAGCCAGGACACTGACTTGGGTGGTGATGTGCAGTTTCAGTGAGATGTGGCCTCAGAGGCCTGTCCCAGTTGCTAGAGTAGCGGTTGCATTTGGGACTAACTGCACTTTCTTAGCACTCTTCAAAGGCAGCCCCACAGACCACACATTGCAGTAACCTAGCCATCAGATCAAGATTCTTCTTCTGAGATTCCCCTGAACCTTCAACAGAGCAGGGGATCTTTCTCAGTGCACTTCCAGGAAAAAGAGCACTGGCTTTTACCATTTTATGTGAACATCTAGCTATTTCCAGCTCTCTCTGTGCCCTCCCCACCCACTCTGTTTCTGCACCAACACTTTGAATCGGGATCTTTGAGCGACAATGTGACAAAATGATTAACTTTGATTTTACTTTCTGGAGTCCCATTATCTGAGACCACGAAGGAACTAATCAAGCACATTACTCAGATCATGTTCACACTGTGCTTTTTCGTCATCATTTTAAAAGCAACTATTTCTTGCCTTCTCCATTGTGGGGACGGTCAATTACATCGTGTCCCAACATGAAGGGTGGGGGGGAGGAGGGAAGGCGATGCTTGAAACCAGTAAACAATAAATATTTAATTAGCTGTCCATTTAGACAATCACAGCAGGCAGCAATTCATCACAGGCTTTTCATTTCATATTCATTGACATGTCAGTAATGCAAACTTAGCATCGCAGCTCAGCCAAAGGCTCGGCCATGGCCTTTAATGAGATCAGACTGAGATGACGTTGAGTTGATCTGAGCCTGTGATCTCAGCCTCCAACTCCCTCTGTTCCAGCACAGATCGTTACTACACTTCAAGCAGCAGCAGCATAAGGATGGAATGTGCATATTAGAATCTCACTTACTTTTTAAAAGGCTGCTTCTCTGAATCCAAAATATATCACAGTGTTTGCAAGAAGAGGAATGGTGGAGGTTAAAGGGTGTACAGTGGTACCTCTGGTTACGAACACTTCAGGTTACGAGCTCCACTAACCCGGAAGTAGCTGCTCCTGGTTGCAAACTTTGCCCCAGGATGTGAACGGAAATCGCACGCCAGAGGTGCACGTGCAGCAGGAGGCCCCATTAGTGAAAGCACGCCTCAGGATAAGAACAGTTTCAGCTTAAGAATGGATCTCTGGAATGAATTAAGTTCATAACTAAAGGTAGCACTGTATATAGTTACATGCTACCCCAGTCTCTGAGTGGCGAGAGACTCCAGTTTTCTTGGAATGAAGGTCAGTGGAGACTGTTTTCTTTAGGATATATGGTTTTATTTGTACATCCATACATCCTGACCATAGGATGGACGACTTCCCAGCATTAACACCCTAACAGGTCTTGCTTCTCTACTTGGTTTCCAGGGGAGCCCCAGTGTTTACCACAGAGCCAACACACCTCTGTCTACAGCTTGTAATGTCAACCCAACTCCCACAACAACTCTGTGCCTTACACAAGCCCTTTGGTCAATTCTTCTCCATCCTAGGATGATATGGTACCCAGACACATGAGGTGGGGAAACTCCAGCCATTTGTTCCTAAGGCAACAAACCTCGTTCTTTTCAGATGCAAATGATGGGTACCTAGCTGAGCTGATATATAAAGCTGGCTTATGCTGACTCAGCTCATGACTCCACGTAGTCCAGTACTTGATGGAAAACCTGTGATCTTCCAGACATTGTTGGACTTCCATCAGTCCCAGGCAGCATGGAGGGTGGTCTTGGATGATGACATTTGTGGGTCCTCTGGATTTTTGTGCTTCAGCCCTCTGGCGGCCAACCATAGGAATAGCACCAAATCCAGCAGCCTATAAATCTTAGTACAGTATTTTCAGTTTCTCAAGCAAACCCCAGGTCTAGAGTTTGAGCCCACTGGTCAGCTCTCACAAGGAACTGTATAAGAGGCCAAAAACTACCTGGAGGCCTTGCTAATTCAACAACAGTTAGTGACTTGTGCTTTGAGAATTGGACACCTGACCTTCTGACTGAATCTTCACATTCATTCTGGCCTTTGCTCCAGCTTGGCCATTCTAGCTTCTGATCTCCACATTTGGACCATTCTGGTGTCCTCTGAATCATGCTTCCTATCAGCCTTTTCCTCAGACGCTAGCCTGTCTTTGACATTATTGACCATAGCCTGGCACACGCAGCGTGAGACAAATTGCATCATCCCTATCCAAGACTGCCTGGGAATTATGAAACATCTGAAATAACAATAACAATCACTATTAAAAAGATAAGTAGCAATTGGCCTGATTCAAGCCCACTCTCATGATCCGGTCTACAGGCGATCCAAGTCCCGGCTGAGGACTTCGGGACTGGGGGCAAGATGGCAAGGTGGGAGCAGGAACGAGAGTCCAGAAGCCAGAGGTCCGAGGGTCAGGAAGCAAGGAGTCACGAAGTCAAGGGTCCAAGGGTTGAGAAGCAAGGAGTCAAGGTCCGAGGATCAGGAAGCAAGGAGCCAAACACAGCAAGGCAGAAAACGTGTTACTGTGGCAAAGAGCTGAAGGGAAATGCTGACCTTATATCCCTTCCCAGTTCTTGCCACCAGGTGCAGTGAGTTACCAAGCGGCCTCACCTGTGCGGCCGTGCCTTGCCTCTCCAGAGCAAACTTATGAAGGCCCCAGTCCTGTGAAGCCCTACTGGTCACAGGGCCTGGCTCCTGCATGCACACCCGCTGCCTGAGGACTGTTTACAAGGAAGCATTTCAGCAGTCTTTTTTTGGTGTTGGTGGTGGGGAGGAATGCACACATGGCTTTAAATGTCGCATAATGGAGTGCAAAGCTTAATTTAGAGCAAGACAGCTTAAAAGCCGCATGGAGTTGATTGATGAGACACCCCAGTTGTAATGATGGCTTACCACGCTTTCTGTTGCTAACAGTGAAGTTTGAAACAATGATATATATTTAGCAAAAAAGAGAGTAGAGCTTTGGTATTCCACTGCTCTACACAGATGTTAAATAATGATAATGGGCCAGAGACAGCATTTCACACAAAACAAGTCCTCAATGTAATAAATGAAGGGGACTGTTGTTTGTTTGCTTGTTGGTGATGTTTATTTATTTATTCATTTTTTTTAAAAAAAAACAATTCACTCAGGATCAAATAGCTCTCATTGTTCATACTGCAGAAAAGGGGAGGGCATGTTTTTTAAATACCTATTTTTAACTGCCTTTTACTGATATTTTTAGTGCTCCATTCCTTTTTGCAAGCCACAAAGGTTTTAGTACAATTCAGTGCTATATAAATTTTGCTAAATAAAATAAATCAGTATAACAACTTAGTACCACGCCCAGCAATCTTATGCTGGCAACCATTTTCCTGCCACCAAGGAACAACACCTGATGGTCAGGGAAATAAAATATATTTAACAACAACAGCAACAGCAACAACACTGCTCTCTACCTAATGAAATCATTTTAAAATACATCATAAGAAGTAGCTGGGGTTTAAAAAGAAGATCACAGTGTGATGTGACATGCTTTTTCTTTTCTTTTTTCTTTTTTGCATTCAGGAATTTGCACATGATTCACAACCCACAACATGATTCATTCATTCAGAATTAAATGGTGAATTGCAATTTGGAATATGACATAAGATGACAGCTTGTGTATATTAATATGAAGATTCCACAGAGCATCCCAATTCAAAAGCAGATTGAGATGTAGTACAGTATAAAATCAAAGCGGATGATTCAAGTCTGGATGACTATCATGCCTATTTGGAGCCATTTTTTTTAATGCCTGGGGCTTATAAACAGGGAGGTGCTGAATAACAATCGATCCCTGTTCTCCGTTACTTTGTTGAATGTCTTTGTAAAAAGCCACCAAGACTAGTGACAATCATCCCATTTTGTGGGAGTGAGTTCCATGAGTTGAAATGAAAGCATCAAACAGCACTTTGGACAAGTTTGATCTGGATTCCAGTAAGGTAAAGGTACCCCTGCCCGTATGGGCCAGTCATGACCGACTCTAGGGTTGTGCGCCCATCTCACTTAAGAGGTCAGGGGCCAGCGCTGTCCAGAGACACTTCCGGGTCACGTGGCCAGCGTGACGAAGCTGCTCTGGTGAGCCAGCACCAGCGCAGCACACGGAAGCGCCGTTTACCTTCCCGCTATAAAGCGGTACCTATTTATCTACTTGCACTTAAGGGTGCTTTCGAACTGCTAGGTGGGCAGGAGCTGGGACCGAAAGACGGGAGCTCACCCCGCTGCGGGGATTCGAACCGCTGACCATGCGATCGGCAAGTCCTAGGCACTGAGGTTTTACCCACAGCACCACCCGCGTCCCTTGGATTCCAGTAGGATGTAGTTAATAACTCAAACCATGTATTTATCATGCTGGACACAGGCTGGCCTCAACCTGGATGTTACTACCACCATTGCTTAGCTTCAGTGAATGAAGTTCTTCTGAGCACTCCATCCCCAAAGCTATAGGACTGCTGCCTTGGAAAGAGCATTGCTTTTATCAGAGCAGCCTATAAAGGCGGAAGCCTCAATGTTTTGCTATAAGTATGAAAAATCACAGATCACTAGCTAAATATTGCAGAAGATGCTTTCTTAATTGTTTGCATAAACCTGGTAGCATAGAAAGGTTCTCAGCAAATGTTGCCCAATTAAAATAGAAGATGCTCCAATGTCTGTTGGAGGATTCAGCTAAGATATAAGATATTATTACTATTACTATTTACTATTAATCTGCACAGCTGCGCCTTGATGATATTGCTGTATAATTCACTGATTATTTAAAGAAAGGCAGAACAGGAGTCCTGTCATTCTTTTGGATTTTTATGTTTTTTATTTTTATTGCTCTACATTGGAATGCAGCTGTGACAATATTTAGGCAGCAAAAAGCACCCAGAAGAGAATCTCAGATTTAGGTAGACAGGGTTTTAACTTAAGACAAAATTGCAGCTGGTGGGAAAGTTGCATTCCAACACGTTTCACTAGTCCCCATGTGGGCCTTAAGTATTTCAGTGCAGGTATTTCATCAATTATTTCTCATCCCCCTGTAAAAGGTGATCTGTTGCCACCCTCTGCTTAACAGCTCCCTAGTCAGGCACAGGAGAGGCCGGCCTTGCTGGAACCCTTCCTACTTCCCTCAGGTAAATCTATTTCCTGACATTTTACAATGGGGGGATTTATTGTTTTGGCCCCCTTTTCAAGGTGAGAGAACAGCCACATTTATACCATAAATGCAAAGTACTATGACACCACTTTAAACAGTCATGGCTTCCCCCAAAGAATTCTGGGAACTGTGCCCCCCTGCCCCCTTTTTGGACAAAGGAAAGGGTATAAATGTTTGTGTGTGTGATATTTCTTCCTGCCTTGAAAGATCCCAAGGCCAGCCTGGGTTGGCCATTGGCCCAGGGACGTGGGTGGTGCTGTGCCTCTTGGGCTTGCCGATCGGAAGGTCGGCGGTTCGAATCCATGTGATGGGATGAGCTCCCATTGCTCTGTCCCAGCTTCTGCCAACTAGCAGTTCAAGGAGTGCAAACCAGTGCAAGGAGACAAACAGGTACCACTGTGATGGGAAGGTAAACAGTGTCTACATGCGCTCTGTTACTCGTCAAGGTGCCCCGTTGCACCAGAAGTGGTATAGTCATGCTGGCCACATGACCCAGAAAGCTGTCTGTGGACAAATGCCAGCTTCCTCGGCCTGAAAGGCAAGATAAACGCCACACCCCATAGTTGCCTTTGACTGGACTTAACAGTCCAGGGGTCCTTTACCTTTACCAGGGCCTGAAGGTACTCCTCTAACAAGGCTGCTACTCACAATTCAGTGTTTCACCTCATGGAGCAGCTGCACACAGATCCAGCAGCTCCTAGCAGGGTGTATCTACATTAATAGATGTGTGGTGTAGTGGTTAAGAGCGGTAGTCTCGTAATCTGGGGAACTGGGTTCGCGTCTCCGCTCCTCCACATGCAGCTGCTGGGTGACCTTGGGCCAGTCACACTTCTTTGAAGTCTCTCAGCCCCACTCACCTCACAGAGTGTTTGTTGTGGGGGAGGAAGGGAAAGGAGAATGTTAGCCTCTTTAAGACTCCTGAAGGGGAGTGAAAAGCGGGATATCAAATCCAAACTCCTCCTCCTCCTCCTCCTCCTCCTCCTCCTCCTCCTCCTCCTCCTCTTCTTCTTCTAATGTGCATTAAAGGCAAGGTGTCTTCATCCAATTGGAGCAAACCGGTGGCACCCTCTAGATGTTGTCAGACTCCAATTCCCATCAGTCCCAGTCAGAATGGCAAATAGTTGGCATGATGGAAACTGCAGTCCTGCAGTCCAGGAGGTATCTGGACCCAACACAGTGTGGATCCAGAAACCAAGGACCTGCTGTTTATGGCAAAGTGGCAAACAGAGAAAGGGTAAGAAAATTTAGTCCTTTCACGATCTGTAGCTAATCCTTTCCTTTTCCCAGGCCTTTGGCTAATTAAATAATGTTTGGCCTTTTAAACTGAGGGAGGGGGTGGTTATTGTTTTTGTTTGTTATTATGTGTTTCTGTGTTGTAAACCGTCCTCTGAATTTCTGGCGAAGGGCAGTATAGATATTTAAGAAATAATAATTTTTTTAAAAAATGTCCAGAGAGCTACAGGCAGAGCCATAGTTAGGTGATCTTGCACCCCTGGCAGAACTGTCCAGATTGCACCCCTAGCCACTGACAAAATATCTCTTCTTTCTGCCTCTCCTCCAACCCACCCACCCCATTCAATTCACCCTCTATTTAAAACCTTTTCTTATGAGGCAATAATCAACATTTTTATTTATGGACATATTTTTAGCTGATTTTGAAACCCCTCTCACCTGCGCCCCCTGGTGGGTGCCCACCTCTCCACCTATGGCCCTGGCTACAGGTAGCTGATACTTGGCTGAGAGGGTTAATTTCTACAGGGAGGTTTGAGCTGCAGAATTCAGAAAGAATGAGAATCAAGGTAAAGAAGAAGAGCGATAAAGGGACCATATGGTAGAAATCTATTCATCCACGAATGAATGAAGCTTTCAAGCGGCTGCTGTATATTCTTCTATGGAAAAGGAGCTCTAGTAGAAATGTGTTTACTAAATACATCATTATCATGCATTGGTACTGCCGCACGAGCCATTTTTCAGGTTGTGCATGATAAATCTATAGGCAGCCCTAGATCATTTGCGTTGCTCAACTCAACCAAGCACATGACAAAAGTTAATTAGAGTATCGCTGCCTGGGACAGGATTACCTGCTGAGAATGTTCCATTGCTCACGGCAATTCAGCCAAATGGTTACCCACAATGATTTTTATTATTAATAAATGCACGGCGCAGTAATTATAGACTTTTTACAAGCAACACAGACTCATCTCCAGTGTCGTTAAACCATTATGCCACTCGGAGAGACACACATCGCGCAGCATCTGCGATGCTTTAGTGGAAGGTTTTGGTGTCAATAACACCATTTGTTATTCTTATAAATAATAATGGAGCACATTTTAAATGGCCCAGTGACGCTCATCCTAATTGGTGGGCACAGTTAACAGCAAGGCGGGAGGAATTTGACCAGTTCAAGTTTACAAGAAACAAGACAACAAATAAACAAACCTATCCACTTCTGTTTCAAATAGGAAGTCAGAGACCCCACACCAGTGGCGTAGCGTGGGTTGTCAGCACCCGGGGCAAGTCAAGTAATTTGCACCTCCTAACCTGTGGATTTGCACCCCCTAACCCGTGGATTTGCGCCCCCTAACCCTAACCCCCAGATGTTGCGCCCGGTGCGGCCGGCCCCCCCTGCACCCCCACGCTACGCCACTGCCCCACACCCTTTGAAACTCTTTCCATTTCTTGCATGCAGGTGTTCCCAGTCTCAGTGGCCAGCATCTTCAAGTAGGGCAGGGGAAACCATCCCATCCTGAAACTTTAGAGAGATGCTGCCAGTCAGTGTGGACAACACTAAGCTAGATGGGCCAGTGGTATTACCCAGTATAAGGCAGCTTGCTATGTTTTTCTAGGGAAGGGCCGTAGCTCAGTGGTAGAGTATCTGCTTTGCATTGAAGACAGTCCTAGGCTCAGTTCCCAACATCTCCAGGTAGGGCTCAAGAAAACAGAATAAAGTGCTCTCTGACTGCAGCCTAAGTCTGAGAAAATGTGGCATTTCACCGTTGTCCATATATGCCATATATATATATATATATATATATATATATATATATATATATATATATTGCCATATAATTGTAGATACAGTGGTACCTCAGCTTACATACACTTCAGGTTACATATGCTTCAGGTTACATATGCTTCAGGTTACACACTCTACTAACCCAGAAATAGTGTTTCAGGTTAAGAACTTTGCTTCAGGATGAGAACAGAAATCGTGCTCCAGTGGCATGGTGGCAGCAGGAAGCCCCATTAGCTAAAGTGGTGCTTCAGGTTAAGAATAGTTTCAGGTTAAGTTCGGACTTCCGGAACGAATTAAGTACTTAACCTGAGGTACCACTGTATATAAAGAAATGTCTCTCCCCACCTCACTGATTATGCTTGGCTGTTTCCCCTGCAGTTGGATCAGTTATTTACTTCTCTTTTGATTTTATCCTGTTTTAAGGCCAAAAAATGGTATATCAATAACACTGCAAACTAACTTCTTAACTTATTATGTAGGACAGCTTCATGCATCATGAATCCACTGGAAACACTGGCATTTCCTGCAGACAGTATGCAACACTGGTGGATTTCACACGAGTGTACTAGAGATGGGGAAGATGTTTGATGCAATTCACATTCATCTACCTAATTCACACTTTCCAAAATAATTTACAAGTGAAATGCAGCCATGCTTCAAAATTCGCACATCTCTGAATTTTGCAATGCACTTTCCTGGCCACACAAGGCATACAAAAATGCATTTATGATAGTTAAGCATTCATGAAAATGCATATATTGGTGAAAATAACACACAAAGATGCATTACGTTTCTGGAAACTGCTAGGCAAAAATATATCTATTAAGCAAAACAGCATGCAAAAATGTGTATATCAAGAGAAATTTGTACTAAGATGCTGGAGAATTTTCACGAGGGTTTAAGAAATAATAATTTGCAAACTGATGTTGAAATGTGGAGAAATGAATGTAAGGTTGGAAAAATGAGAAACTGAAAGAAACTAAAATTCAGATGTCCACTCATCCCTAGGGCATGCACATATCCTTAAAGTTAACACTGGTATGTGCTTGTTTCGGAAACCTCAGGTTTCCCAGAGAGGTATACTACCCTGGCACACACACACTCCTGTGTGCTGATGCTCACTTGCTGTGTGTTTGTTGTGGGAAATGGGGATTTAACCCTTGATGCTTCCTGCAGCCTCGGTGATGGAGGAGCTGCCATTAATTTTGACTTATGAAAACTGACATAAAAAAAAGGAAGGTCCCTGTTGCAACAAGATAATAATAATAATAATAATAATAATAATAATAATAATAATACTTTATTGTCAATGTACAACCTGAGTACAATGAAATTAACTGAGATGTTTTGCAGGTGCTGCTGAAGTGGCCATACCCCATTTAGTTGTATTGGTTTTGTTAAGTCAAGAGGAAGAAGAAGAAGCCAAAGACAGTAATAATAAGGCTAAACCATAGTGTGAAAATTATAAAACAGAATATACCATAATGTGACTGTCAGCTGATATATTTCACCCTGATGTCATTGTGACGGCTGCTGTCCTGGAGGGCAAAAGAAACCCCCAGGTAAACTCACAGGTGGCTTCAGAGGTAATTAAGGAATGGTTTCTGAATCATCCTTCCGACTTGTCATCTGGCATTTACAACACACAGCATTTGTCAACATGAGGGCAATTCTGTTCATGTAATTACCGATGTAAACTGCACATTTTGTCTTTAAATAGAAGCTTGTTATGAAATTCATTTAACACCTTTGGATTCAGTCAAATGAAAAACTCCCAGGCCAGATTCCAGGTTCACCTCCTCTAGATTCCTGCAGAAATGACATCTGGTTTTATTAAAGCCCAAAGCATCTGCTCTATAGCTGCTCCACAAAATATTTTGTGGCCGAATGTGGTTGCTGGATGAAGCATGAAAGGAATAAGGGCACAAAAAGATCTTAACAATGGACCTTCCAAATCTAACTCTTGTCCATCACACACCTTTACCTGGAATTGGCTTATGGATGCAGTAGAGTGGTGCTCGTCAAAAGCAGTGTGGAAATGTTTTCCCTGTGGGAAATAGCCTCCCCACCAGTAAGACCCCATCTGCACTTTGCAGCAGCATCCAACTTTAAAGTGTCATAGCTTTCCCTCTAGCAAAGAATCCTAGGAACTATACTTTGCTAAGGGTGCTGAGGCCCTCTAATTCCCCTCAGAGAGCTACAGATCCCAGAGTTTTTTGACAATCAATCCCTGTTCCCAGGGAACTCTGGGAATTGTAGCTCCATGAAGGGAAAAGGGGTTTCCTAACAACTCTCAGGCTGGAATAAGTTCCTCAAGTCTGTTTTGTACTATATGATGATCATCTGCCATTGTCTTTTCACTTCTGCATCTCTCTGCGGCTCTTTGCTCCAGCAATCAAGTCCTTGGTCAATGCAATGTGCAATAACTCACCAGTGTTGGGTATAAGCACAGGAGGAGTGGAAAGGCAAATTTTTCTCTGTGCAGATGACATTCGGTTATACATCACCCATCCTTCCCTTGGCAGCGAAAGTTTCCGATTGAACTAGGGGGATCAAGTTTGGGATTTTTGATAATGAAATGAAGAAGTTTTATTCTTTTATTACTATTAAAGACAGATGATACAAAATGGAGCAGGTCCATTTTCTGGGAATGTTAGTCTCTCTTCATACCAGTAACAACACTGCAAAGGGCAGGAAAGGTTTATGAGTTCCATCTTACCTATGTTCTGAACCTGAAACTGGCACTATCCTATTCATAAGCCTATCAGCCCAGTCCTCACTTACATTAAAAAACAGCAACAACTGTGTTCGCTTAGCCACACTATCAGGACACCACAAAAATGTTGTACAAGCAGAGGAGATACACATGCAAAGTGACTGGGAAAACAATTTAAAATCTAGGCTTGGGTGTGGGCCCTGCTACTGGGAGAGATTGCAAAGTCACCTGATACTTGAGATTCGAAGACAAATATCAAAATAGACAATTTCCTTCTGTCCAATAGGTGTATGCATCAGATAAAATATTCAGAAGTCTTCTGTTCCCACCGCCATCATTGGTACTAATAGGAATGATCATTAAATGAAGAGAGGCTTCTACAGCAGTTCGTCCATAGGAAAAAAAATGCAAGAAAGGAGGAAAAGGAACCAATTTCAGCAAAGGAACAACAGGGGGAAAAGAAAGAGAAGCAGACAAGAGTTATTACTGATCTACGGTGAGAAAGATTAAAGGCAGCACCTACCCGGTGGAATTCTGCAAAATAACCGGCACATAAGATCAAAGGGGATACAGAGTGAAAGCTCATGGCTATTAAAGTGGCAAAAAAAGCACATACAGAAAGTAGGAATGAGATTGTTAGTAAAGGGGGCATAAGAATTTCTCTCTCCTTCTTTTTGATCAGGAGGAACAAAATATGGTGGGTAAGCAGAAAGGTTTTGATAGAGATTTGATTTTGTGTCTTCAGAGGAGAAAAAGGTCTTGCGACTTGGAATTGGGCACTCTGGGTACCAAATTCAATGGTTTTGCACTCTGCATCATCATGAAAGGTCAACTGAAGAGGGAACCTTTTTTTTGTTGGCTGTGCTTGGGCATCTTCAGTGCAAGCTGCCCCAAAGGAGGTACTGAAGCAGGAAGAAGCAGGGTCATATCTCAGAGGTAGAGAGCATTTGCTTTACATACAGGATTCTTTGGGAGACATCATGAGGCTTTAAATGTCGTTTAAATCAAATGCATGTTACGTATGCAGCCATCATTGCACCAAAGTAAGTGCTATCCTAAACTTTCCAATGCAATTAACCATCACTTTCCTTACAGCAAAAAGCCCAGTCTTTGGGGGAAACAGGTTTGTCATGCAAGACCTCAACTACAATTGCTCAACCTCTGAATCTGCTAATAGGCGATTAGATCCCATCTCCAAACAACAACAATCAGATAGCACCCCATATTATTTGTTTTTCTGGTGCTCTGTTTTTAAAAACATTTTATTGCTTTTATGATGCATTTTTGCATATGGCATAGAGCATTTTATAATACTGGGCTTAAATAAATAAATAATAAACAAATAAAATGTGCTTTTATGGTGTGCACATTTCTGTTTGAATCCTAACCAGACTGATGCCGACCAGTGGTTTCTTGAGGTTGAGCAAAAGCACTGCCCTTTTCACTTACCAATCCCTCTTAAAGTTTTCGCTGATGTACTGTGACTGCACTTTCCAAAGTAGCCTGTGGGGATATTCATCACTGTGCTCATTGAGGTTAATCCAATCACAGCTAATGACGATCTCCTGTCCAGCTATGGATATGAGACAAAAAGGGGTCTTATGAAATGCATTCTTGTGCCTTAACACTTCCAGCCATCCCCAAAGAAATTCTGCTGCCTCCAATCCATCAGCCGTTGCACAGCAGTGGTGGAGGGAGTCATTATCAGGTGGAGGAAATCCCCCCTCCCCCCATTGGCAGTGTGATCAGTGGCTTTCAAGATCTATGGCTTTCTACTTGAGCAAACTTCTAAATCGCCCTTTGTGATTGATACTGGCAGCGCTTTAAGGAACTGAATCATTCAGTGTTGCAGAAAATAAGGTGCTACTTAAGAGGTTGGATTTTTTAAAAGTATATACTTTAACCTCTGGGTTGTTGCAGATGACAAATAAGCGGGGGGTGGGGGTGGGACAGTTTCTCAGTGGATAGTTTCTCAGTGACTGGACTCCAGGCTTGGTGGAGTTTCATGGACCTTATAAGTCAAAGATAGGGAGTCCACAGCTCTCTGGATGTTGTAGTACTCCAAATCCCATGAGTCCCAGCCAACATGGCCAATGTTCAGGGGTAGTCCTAGAGGGATAGTATGTTTAGTTTATGTTAACGTACTCACTGTTTTTTGTACCGTCTTCATGTGTTTTATTCAGCTGGAAAAGTAATGAGTGATCTGAGGTTTGTACCTTGGGCCTTCTGCATGCAAAGGGTGTGTTCTACAGCTGACCTGTGGTCCCTTCCCAAAAGAAATGGGAAATGCTAGGCACCCCCATCCTGGCAACTGGATTTTCATCCAACAGTTGCACCACCTTGGCCAACCTGAATTTAGGAGCACACACTCTGCTGATCTAAGGTGTGGTTTCACCTTCGGATATGACTCTATAACTACTAGATGCTTTTTTATTTTATTTTTAGGAACTGATTTGCCCTCATTATCTGAGGCAAAGTCACTGAAGATGCAGTTTCGGAACAGAAGGACTCGTCTTCCGTTTCCCTGCATTGTGTCAAGCAGCCCCCAAAAAGCCAGCTGTCAGTCTTACACATCATTAAGAAGCAGGTTCCCTATGGGGAATGTTCATGTATAGCATCTCTCTCGTTTGCTTTGCTTTGCTGAGATGGTGACTATTCCCCTCACGGAGTCTATATCCGGAACACCACATCTTTGAATGATGCATGGGTGCTTTTCCAGAGCCAGAATAATATATCTGAAGGGGAGAGTGGTGGGGAGGTCAAATCAAGAAGATGTTTAATGATCAGGGAAATGCAGAAGCTTTGTGGAAGTGCAGTCTATTACTTTAACTGTGGTTCAACAGGAAAACATCACACTGGAAGAAAGAGTAGGCATGCCACAAATATCCACATCTTGGAAATATATTTTACTCCTGAAGTGTTGTACTTGCAATAACAAATATATGTATTTTTGCTTTGGCAAATGAGTGTCTTGAACAAGATACAGGTTTAAAATAATTTCCTTGGGTCTACTTTAAAAACACACCAGTCTAATGGGCTGTACTGTTGTTAGGGATGTGAGAAAGCACCACTTCCCCTGTATTCATTTCATGAATATTGTTTCCATTCCACTGCAGTTCACTTTCTGCTGAAACCTATATTATATGTCTTGCTGACTGCTGCAGCAAAATTATGGCCCATATTTAAGTCATTGCACAAATTATGTAATTTACGTTGTCGTGGAATGCCTGCGCAAGGTTAGAGAGGTTAGATTAGCTCCCTTCTTGTTATCTTTTTGCCAGCAGGCTAGTCCTTTGACAACTAGGTGCAAATGATGTTGGCAGCAGGGGCTCTGTCAGGACAATTGGTATTTTGATGCTGGTTCAAAATGTGTTTTATTCTATTCTATTGTTGGACAGTGTTCTCAAAGCTACAAACATGAGTCTGACCAAACTGCGGGAGACAGTGGAAGACAGAAGTGCCTGGCATGCTTTGGTCCATGGGGTCACGAAGAGTCGGACACGATTGAACGACTAAACAACAACAACAACATACTTTTCAAGTTTATACATTTCAGGAATTTTACAATCATTCTGACATTTCAAAACTTGACTTCCTTCCCCTTTTCTGCAGTTCCTTAGTTTTGTTTTAAATATCTTCTGCATATCCAAATTAACCTCAATTTGCTCATTAATTTGCTCATTTATTCATCTTCTTAAAATACGTACTCTTATAAAACTGCAGGTTATTACAATCCTGCCAATGTTTTTTATCTGTTTATAATTTATCTGTAAATATTCAATAAACCATTTCCATTCTTTTATTTAAAAAATTATTATGTTGATTTCTTATTCTTCAGTAAGTTTCTTTTTTCTTGCCTCCTCCCCTGTTTTCTTACATCATGGAAGCTGAAATCCCAAAACTTTCTCTGCCCTGCTCTGTCCACCAGAAGAGAATAGCTTGCTCTTATGATGGTTTTCATTGATGGGTTTATGACATAGGTAGGTAAACTAAGGCCCAGGGGGCCAGATCACCTTCTAAATCTGGCCCACGGACGGTCTGGGAATAAGTGTGTTTTTACATGAGTAGAATGCTTCCTTTTATTTAAGATGCATCTCTGGGTTATTTGTGGGGCCTGCCTGGTGTTTTTACATGAGTAGAAAGTGTGCTTTTATTTAAAATGCATCTCTCGGTTATTTGTGGGGCATAGGAATTCATTCATTTTTTTTCTTTTCCAAAATATAGTCTGGCCCCCACAAGGTCTGAGGGTCAGTAGACCGGCCCCCTGCTGAAAAAGTTTGCCAACCCCTTGTTTATGACTTGCTTCCAGGCCCTTTTACCTTCTGAATTACTTCTATCCCAGGTGAGGCTCTAGTCTAGAAAAGAAACTTAGCCTTCAATACATCAAATATTATCTAAATTCTACCTTTATTTATTTCTAACATTCACTAACTCTAGCAGTTATGGGTGCCCTTGCACACTCAAACCTCAGATCTGTAACAATATTGTTTCTGGACTGAAAGCAACAACAACACTTAATACCAATCATATTCACAAGAGTAATCTGCATTTCAGACATGGGATGAATAAGTGAACACCACCCATTTCTGCTTCTGTTTTTGTTGGCATTCTTCAACTTCCCTAGCTGTTCTTCATTAGATGAATTGAACACAGAGCAGTGCTTCCAATCTGTGAAGCTCCCTGGGCTTTTGGGTGGGGGAACAATTAGAGACAGTGACCTGCAACGTGCACAACCATGGTTTGGACCCATTTTGCAAATGAATGAATGAATGAATGAATAAGTGTGTGTGTGTGTGTGTGTGTGTGTGTGTGTGTGTGTGTGTGTAGAAATGCCCAAAAGATGCAATGCCAAGGACAAAGGGAGTCAGAAAGAGACATGAAATAAAGGGGCCAGTTTCACAGAAACTCCCTAAGGAAGGATGTGTCAAGTTGGGGAAGAGAGATTGTCAGATGAAGCTTCATGGATTGGAGTTTTAATTTGAAAGTGGTTGTGTTGACATAAAACAATATAAATGTCAGGGCACTGTTGCTTTCCCTAAAGGTCAAAAAGAAAGAGCATACAAAAACTGTCTAAAGATGACGTCCCTGAATTGCTATTTTCAAATATTTAGTCATTGTGGAGGGGGTATCTATCAACTTCAGTTGTAGAATGGTCAAGTAAGAAGCGGATTGAGCTAAATCTACATTAATTTAACTCTTCTGGACAAAACTCCAAAAAGAATGGATATGAATCTCACCACAGGGTGTATTCAGATGTGGGTAAAATTTTGTTATTTTTCTTGATTATAATGCTTGTGCTTCTGTCCTGTTCTCTAACATTTGTTTCACACTGTAGTATCCACTGCATGATGGAACTGTGGTTTTTTTGACGGATATAATGACATGTCACACACAATTTCATTCATACTAGTGGGAATGGGGTGACGCATCAGTGGACATCACCGGACAATGTTGCTGCTTCCTTCGCATATTCACACATGTGTTTCTATTCGCCCCATGATTCCTCCATGAAAACAGCAAGAAAGAACTGCATGCCAACATATTTGCCCTAAATTTCACCACTTTACTCAGGGCTGGCCCACCCATGAGGCAGGGTGAGGCCAGGGGCGTAGGAAGGAGGGTGTGTGTGTGTGGCCTGCCCCAGATATCACCCTGATGGGGGGTGACAAAATGGCAGGCGGCACTCGTCACCATGGGGCCTGCAGAGTGCATGAGCCATGCGTCTCGGCGCCCACAGGCTCTGTCATGTCTGCTGCTGCCTCCCCTCAGCTGCAGGGCAGCTGAGGCCCCACTGCATGCCCTGTCCCGTATGGGCATAGCTGTCAACTTTTCCCTTTTCTTGCGAGTAATCCTATTAGGAATAAAGGAATTTCCTTTATATGTGCGTCGTGCGCCCTGTGGTGCACGGCGCCCATAGGGATGACACAGCACAGGACAACATGGTGTGCAGCGGCGTCCATAGGGATGGGGCGTGCCATGGCACCCATAGGGACAGCACGGGATGTCAAGCGTTCCGTTCCTATGGGCATCGCACCCCGCCCCTATGGTGGTTTGCCCCTACCCTGGGCACGCTGCCCCAGGTACCTGAGAGGCTTCCTCCGCCGCTGGGTGAGGCAGCCATAGGATCATATTGGGACAGTAGATCTGGCCTCCAAGGAATGCATTGTCTGCTGCTGCCGCCTCTGCCACAGTGGCAGCAGCAGCAGCAGCAGCAGCTGAATCACCCTTCTTGGAGGCCAGATTCCCTCCTCCTTGGCAGCCCTCCTCCCAGATTCTGCCTCCACAGTGGCCTCTTGGGGAATAGGAGATGCTGCTTGTCTCCTCCCACCCCTAGGTAGAAAATGATGCGGGCTGCCTTCTGGGGTCTCCTGAGCTTTGCACCTGCCCAGTGTAATCTTCACTCCCCCCCCCCCGTTCCTGAGGTAGTTCTTCACTCACTGCTTCATCTCTGGTGGGAAGGGGCACCGTTTTGAGGTTCACCTTAAGTGCCAAAATGTATCAGGCCAGCCCTGACTTTACTCCCATTATTTCCTGGGTTAAGTGGGCCGCAAATGGAATCAGATAACACACAAATGAGTGCTAAACATGCACTCTATTCCATTAGTTTTCCAGAAGCGGCTTTTATGTCATGGGAAAGCTCAAACAGTAAGTGTAGTTAGGGTTGTAAGTAACCAAAAAGTGACCTACCTGCTCAATTGATCTTCCTGAATAATCTGCCCTTTTTACGCATTGCGGTATAACTGATATTGCCTCAGTCATTTATCATCAAATGCTTTATTCTAATTCATGGGGTTACCATAATTTTTTTCTTATTGTCCTTAGCCAATACTTTGTTTATATAATCACATGATATTATATGAGAAATGGATTCTTGAATGTTGTTATTTACTTTTAGTTATATTTGAATCATTGCAAGATGGCAATGTGATCTTTTTGTTCTATATTTTGTCATTTCTGTGGGTTATAAACTGCACTGAGTGCACCATAATGCTGAAAAGTGGCATAATGTGTTTTTTTAAAGGGGGAAACAACCTGAAACGAAAAAAGAAAAGACCTTTTTAGAAGCCATAATATAAATGCCTAAAATAAACAGATATTCCAGCACCTCCTTCCCCCCTGCTCAACAGTGCAATCCTGTGCATGTTAGATCAGAAGTAAGCCTTTCTGTATTAAATGGGGCTTATTCTCTCATAAATGTGTGCTGCGCTATAGAATCATATAAATTGTTGAGATTAATTTCCTTGTCTTGGGACTCATTCTACAACAACATATAGTGATTTTACTCAAAACATGCTTCCCAAGCTCCACATGCTGTATCCCATCCCCCCCCCCACAAGAAAAGGAATCATTAATATTGTCAATGCAGACATGTCATACAATGTACAGAACTACAACTGTGGGTGCATTTTTCTCTCCTAAGAGGATTGCGCTAATTAAACAAGGAGAGATTATCAGACTTTGTCTAAAGCTGATAAAAATCCTGCTACAAATTAAAATGGCATGTAAAAGCTAATCTATCACAAACCGGGGGGGGAGCGGGGGGGAAAGCTAATGTATTTGCATTTATTTAAAATGTTATTCGTCCTTCACACAGTTTCCCCTGCCAAATGCAAACATTACCATCAAACAGAGCTTTTTAAAATGATGCACAGTGGCAGGATCAGGTAGTTACTTTTAACAAAGTGTTTTATTGTTGATTGTTGTACGGGTGACTCCTGAATTTGCCTTTATACTGGTGCAATCCAATATCATAGACGGGGAGGCAGGGATTGTTAGCCTTCCAGATGTTGTTCAACTCACATCACCTAACATCATTGACCATGCTGGCTGGGGATGTTGGGTGCTGGAGTCCAGTGTTATCTGAAGGGGCCACAGATTCCCTATCCCTAGCATCCTTCCTTAACCTGGTACTCTTGAGCTGTGTTTTGGACTCCAATTCCCATCATTCCCAGAATGCTTAGCCAATGGCTAGGGATGGTGGGTGTTTTAGCCCAAGGACATCTGGAGACTCAAGGCTGAAGAACATTGCTCTAAGCCAAACTAGCTGGGGATAAGCTAGACTCTACCATTGCACCCAGCTTCTTAGGAAAGCATACCCTCCAACACTTCTCTGATGAAAATAGGGATGACCCATTCCACAATGATAATTTTACTATTTATAGCCCACACATCTTACTGGGTTGCCCCAGCCAGTTTCTAGCACATATAAAAACATAATTAATCATATATATTTTTTAAATTCCCTATGCAGAATTGCCTTCAGATGGCTCAAGGTTCAGATACCCTCCAACATTTCTCCAATGAAAATAGGGGCAATCTAAGGAAAAGTGGGACATTCTGGGGTCAAATCAGAAACTGAGATGGCGTCTCTAAATCCCTGTATAATAGGGACACTTGGAGGGTCTGGGAAAGTCTCATTTCAGGTGGGAGTGGAGATTTAGTGCCAGCTCTACCATTAGGCAGAGTGAGGCAGCGGCCTCAGCCAAAAGATGCTGATAGGCAGGGAGGGGCTGGACTGCCCTGTGGCCCCTTAGATAGCTGTCTGCCAGAGCTAAAATTCTCAGAGTGGTTTAGCAGTCCCATATAATTATGGGGATTGTAGCTCTCTGCGTGGAATAGGGGTCTCCTAGCAACTCTCAGCACCCTTAACAAACTGCAGTTACCAGGATTCTTAGGAGGAAGCCAAGGTTGTTTGAAGTGGTATGATACAGCTTTAAATGTATAGAGCAGGTGGGTCCTTAGTCACATGTCTTAATTTCAATGCATCTACTCTAAGTAGGACTAAGAGTGAATACCACGCTTACTCAAAAAACGCACTTCTCTACATTTCCCAAACAGCATAGTTTATTTCTGGCTTGTCCTGAGAACACATATACTCTCTCTTTAAAAGCTTTACCTAATGCTTACCTTCCATCTCACGAGAGCCCTTTCGCTCTCACACAGGCAAAGCGAGGAATTTCTTTGCTTATGCCGCTTCCTGGGTCTCCAGCCCCGAATACATTGCCAAATTGCTCCAAGTGCCAGCGCAATTCAGTGCGCGACATGAATTATTCATAGAATGGTTATTGCCAGCCCAGATACATAATGAGCAGTGTTGTTCTATGTACTGTACACATGTTAAATTGTTCATGCAATCATGCTCTTGTCAATACGGCTTAGGATTAGAAAGTCTCCAACACGAATATTCACTCTTTAAAAGTATAGACACGGCTGGCATATAAGTGAGCCTCCCTGCTTATGTATCTGTGGTTTTTATAAATCAAAGGTATCAGGAGGTGACTGATAAATTTAAGCAAAAATGCAATAACTGAAAATGTGATGGGATATTGCTATATAAAAAATAGAATATTTTTATGGGGAGGGGGTCAGTCTGGATGATATCTGTGAATCCCTTTCAGGACTGTGATCCAATGTCCAATATGGGTTTGAATCCAGTGGAAGAGGCTGCAGAAGCTGCCAAACCATTTCTTTTGTTAAGATAATGGCTTTGGCTGGCCACTTACAGTAAACACCAGCCTCCCAAGGAATAAGCTACATTGCATGAGCTACAACAAAACTATGGTGCTCTCCAGGCTAATGGGTGGACTTTTCCTGCCATATAGGAGAACAATAGCCAGAGCCACTGTGCTTGAGAGTGCTGAAAAGCTGAATGCTAGAAACTGCAGAGAAAGAGAGAGAGAAAGATGTTTTCACTCTGTGTTGGATCCAAAGCTGTGACTAATGGAGAAGCAATATCTTTTGGGGTGCTAATGCTGTGAGGCTCTCCATTTTTATGCTCAGGTTATATATGTGTGTGTAAACAAAACCACATATCCTAAAGACACCACAGTCTCCACAGACCTAAATTCTAAGGAAACCAAACCCCGGAAAAGTGCTTGCAACACCTGGAGTCTCTCACCGCTCAGAGACTGGGGTGGCATCTAACACTAAAACATCATTAGAAAACAGCATTAGCCATTGCTTGTGTACATGGTATGTAAACACCACGGAAATAGAAATAATGAAAGTCAGTAAGAAATAGGGAGAGGTCAGGGAGGTCCCTCTCCAATGCACCAAGGCACTGGTTGTCTGAAAGGAAAATGTGCCAGCTGGACTAGGAGTGACATTGCAAGCAAAGTGTGCTGAGGATGCAGAACTGCTCAACCCAAGAGAGGATAAAGCCGAGTGGGAGACACGCTGGGAAAGAGAAGGGGAAGCAGGAGCTGAGGAAACGACATGCAGGAAGGGAGGAGCGAGGGAAAGAGGTGGCAGCAGAGAGAGTGAGGATGAATGGAAGCCTATGAGAGAGAGAGAGAGAGAGAGAGAGAGAGAGAGAGAGAGAGAGAGAGAGAGAGAGAGAAGGTATGGGTGAATGCAGTTTGAGAGTCAGGCCTGAAGGAGAGATTGAGTGAGTGGAACAGAGGACAGGAAGGGGGCACTAATGTGAGACTGAGCATGAAACAGAGGGGGAGGAAGAAGCAGAGAGCCAGGAAGCAAACAGAGAAATCGAGCAGGGAAAGTAACAAGAGACAGGAGTGAGACATCGAGGAAAGCAGGATTAAGGGGAAAGAGAGTAGAGATTGCAAGTGAGGAAAAGTGGATGGGAAGCATCAGCAAAGAGGGAGGGAACAGATAAGGAAGGAAGAAATGGGAACAGAAGTATGTATTGAATGTTGGGGGCAGTGTATGCTGGCAGCAGGCTAAGCGGCAGGATTCCAGACACGAGACTTGAAATGTAGGGCTGGAGATACTGGGAACTGAACATGGGGACTTCAGCATGCAGCAAGGATGCTCCACCACTCAGCCAGGGGTGTCTCCCAAATAGACCTAGGGGATCAGGCAGCCATGAAATCCCTCTCAACATACAGTTGCAGATGAGGCAAATTCTGTCAGTTACAAAGTACCAACGTCTCACATCCAAAGTCAAACTGAGGCATCTAATTATAAGCCTGCATTTTTATCAAAGCTTATATATTTCAATCAAGGCTTGTATTTAAAATGAGCTTAAAAA
The DNA here is from genome assembly GCF_964234715.1 of Podarcis melisellensis. Taxonomy (NCBI): domain Eukaryota; kingdom Metazoa; phylum Chordata; class Lepidosauria; order Squamata; family Lacertidae; genus Podarcis; species Podarcis melisellensis. The sequence goes on along the minus strand of NC_138540.1, from coordinate 37,680,229 downwards.
GGATTTTCAAATGTTTCATGCCAGGCAGAAAAAAACCTTGGCCATTCTCCTAAGACAAGGAGGCCCCCTTGATTTATAGCAGGAAAAACAATTCTCAAAGTCATAAAAAGAGGAAATTACAGACTGAGAGCAAGGACACTGATCCTGCATGTTACCAGAAGATAAAAAAGGCTGAGAAAACACAATTAGGAATGGGCAAATAGTAAAATGATACCTTCAGCCTCTCGTTAAACCTTGAGCTAAATTTTCAAAAGCCAGGAGCAAATGGGGAAAAACATCTAGCTGGCTGAATGAGAGCATTTTTGGGAAATCTTTTAAAGCTGTTTCTTTCTTAAACTGAGAGAGTTAAAAAGGTTAAAAATGTTGGGAAAGGCAACTGGCTTGGCTGGAGAAGAAGCTTCTTCCTATTTTATTTTGAGGCTGGAGAGGAGGGTGAAAGGGGGAGGTGTAAACTAAAAGAGGCTTCTTTAAAAGCTGTTTTTCACTGAGTTCCTTCCTTTTTACTTTACAAAGGTTTTATTCTTTTAAAAGGCTACCTATGATAATGTATGAAATATATTAGCTTAAATATATTGGCTTAAATGTAATTATGCAAAGGATTTAAGAAATGCTAGATTCTTAGAGTCATATTGCAATAGGAGACCAGAGGGGCAAATGAGCCTAGCCCCCCTTGCCAGACAGGAGACGCCATCGAACACTCCTGATATATAGTTGTCAGGCATTTGTTTAAAAGACCCTCAAATGAAGGAGATCTTTCAATGATGATTAACTCAAGATCCTTGTAGATAAAAATGTAAGATTAACCATTTGTTTTAGAAGGCAATAGGGCAAGGAGGGCAAGAGGTGAGCTGGTAATTAAGATTCCATGTAAGATATATTATTACTTATTTGTCATTTATATATAGCTCTTTGTCTCCCTTATAAGGACAGAAGGAAGTGGGTGTATCTATTGTGATTGGTTCTAGCAAACAGCCAATAGGAATTCCAACCAGGCTGATTGGACAGAGGCAGCCACAGGAGGAGCAAAGGGGGCTGGATTAAGGGAATATAAGTGCTGGCCAGAATGGCAGGAGGCAGGCCAGAGCTTGGTAACCATATACCACTGAGCCTCTCATTTATTTGTCTGACAAATAAATTATTATTTTAATTTCTCTATTGCTGCGTTGAATATTTCATTCCAGCTAAGCGTTAACCACAAGCAGAGGTGCTACATTTTATGGTGCCCTGTGACTCGGATAAGTGGTCTGCTGGAACGCAGCCCCTTCGCCCTACTGGGCAGGGTACAAGAGAGAGGATCTCTAAACTGCTTACCCAGCGCGCACTGGTAAATTTTTCCAGGGGGAACGCAGAAGTCTCGTCTGTCTGATACCCTGCTCACTGGCGGCGACGGACCGGGGGAAACAGGGAACCAACCAAGGGTAAGTGCACAAAGGGATTTTTGGCCCTCCAATTAATTGGGAGGAAGAGAAGTCTTGATCAAACTTCTGCGTCTCAGTAAGTGGGAACTGAGTACGCTAGGTGGTTGGGTACATCAGATGTTGGTCTGGTGGAGGAAAAGGGAAAATTGGGAGGTAGAGTGTGGTGAAGTATCCAGCGCATTGTATGTGTGAGAAAGTACAGAGCAATCTGTAGCTGACCTGAGTGTGGAGTGGGTAGTACTTCGGTTCCCAGTGAGGCGACTCCATCTGGGCAAGAAACCCCACAAAGCGCGTCTGTGAGTGACTGAGTGGATACTTCACAGGGCCATACAATGGGAGTTGGGGGTTCAAAGGGGGAAAATACACCTCTTGAGTGTATGTTAAATAATTTTAAGAAAGCCTTCTCAGGGGCATATGGAGTCAAAATGACGCCAGAGCGCTTGAGAACGTTATGTGAACTAGAATGGCCAAAACAAATTACTGGATGGCCATCCCAGGGAACCTTTGATATAAATTTAGTAAGCAAACTTTGGTCTGATATCACCAAAGAAACTGGAGGGTGCCCAGAACAATTTCCATATATAGATTCCTGGCTGAGCACATTAAATAAAAATCCTCCATGGATAAGGAAATGCAAAGTCAAACGATGCAAATTATTGGCTGTAAAAGCTGAAGCTAGGAAAGGAATCTTGCCAAATAAACTTAAACCCATTTTTGAGGGGCCAGAGGAAGAGGTGCTTCCACCCCCACCCTATGCTCCACATCGAAGGGAGCCTAATCCAAACACTCCACCAGTTGTAACCCCAAGGCAAGAAAGTGGAATGAATAATGGGGGTGGAGTCACAGAGCTTGATTCCTTGATAGATTATGATAAATATCTTCAGGAGGCATTGGAGTCCTATAATAAAGCCCAAGCAGAAGTGGTTATTCCACCTGTGACTCCTAATAGACCTCCATCTACAGTCTCCTTTAGTGGAACAACTGATTGCCCACCCCAAACCCCTGTACATCCAAGTCCCAGAGAAATATTACAGAAGTTACAGGGAGACCTTGATCGGTCAGCAAGCAATACAGCCAGGCGTATAAAGCTGCTAAAAGAACGCCTTGGAACAGATACCATCCCTTATGATTTGAGGCCCCTAGAGCAAAGTGAAGAAAAAGGTCACGTAGTAGCCCCTCTTAGAAGAGTATTTGATGCACTTGAGGAGCCTGTGCTGGTTAATGGGCAACCCGGACCACGGCCACCTCGAACTTCGACCCTGCAATATATTCCATTCACAACTACAGATCTGATGAATTGGAAAACACACACCCCATCTTTTGCAGAAAAACCTCAGGCTATGATGGACTTGGTGACTTCAATAGTAAATACTCATAGCCCTACTTGGACAGATTGTCGCCAGCTCCTAAATACTCTTTTCACGACTGAGGAAAGGAGAGACATAATTGAAAAGGCACAGATATATTTGCGTGAGCAGGCCAGAGTGGGAAATATTTTTAATATTGACCGTCATCTCCAAGACAACTTTCCCTTGGAAGATCCTAATTGGGATCCAAACAATGCAATTCACCTGACCAGACTTACCACCTACCGCCAGACGCTTGTGCAAGGTATCCGCAGGGCATGTCAGAAGCCCACTAATATGTCTAAAGTCTCAGAAGTAGAACAGAAACCAAATGAGAGTCCGGGAGACTTTTTAGAGAGGCTGCAGGAAGCCTATCGTATATGGACTCCTTTTGACCCTGAAGCCCCTGAAAACAGCAGAATGATTACTGCTACATTTGTGGCCCAGTGTGCTTCTGACATTCGTAAGAAAATTCAGAAATCAGAAGGATGGGAAGGGATGCTGATGAGCCAAATTATGGCCATTGCACGCCGAGTTTATCGGAATAGGGATGAGGCTGAGAAACAAGAGAAGAAGAAGTGGCAGAAGGAAAAGATGGTGATGCTAGCCACAGCAGTGAAGCAAGACCACCGCCCCTTAAATGGAGGGAGAGGGCGGGGAAAGAATCCACCATTGGGAAGGAATCAATGTGCAAATTGCAAGAAGGAGGGTCACTGGAAGCGGGAGTGTCCTGAACCCTTGAGGTTGGAAGAAGTACGCCCAGGCCCAGGCTCCGGCCCAAGAAACCAGGGACGGGGACGGGGAATGATCCGAGATGGAAGATATCAGAGACCAGGACAGGGACGGAGTAGAGACAATTTCATTGGACTGGCAGAAGAGGATTTTACTCAAGACTAGGAACGACCGGACTCCATAAAGTTAGGCTTCCAGGAGCCCACGGTCACGATTCAATTAGGGAGCCATTTAATAGACTTTATGATTGATACTGGGGCTGAATACTCAGTACTCCCAGAACTATTGCAGAAAAAGGCATCCAAAAGTGTAGTCATTAAAAGTGCCACTGGACAGTCAGCTAAGAGGTCTTTCCTCCAACCTTTGGAATGCCAGATTGGGGGACATCGTTTAACCCATCAGTTTTTGTATATACCTGAGTGTCCAATACCTCTCTTAGGCAGAGATATGCTGTCCAAATTGCAGGCCCAAATCACCTTCACTCCTCGAGGTCCAGAAATGAAGCTGCCATCAAAAGCAGCAGGAATAATTACCCTCTCAGTACCTAAGGAACAATCATGGCGCCTAATGTCAGCCTTGCAAGTCCAACCCACATTGGATACAGAATTAAACAAGCTCCTCCAAACTCTACAGGTGCCACCAGGAGTATGGGCCGAAAATAGCCCACCAGGAATGGCTAAGAATATAGCTCCAATTGTAGTAACCCTAAAACCTATGGCTACCCCTGTATCTGTAAGGCAATATCCCTTACCCCGGCGAGCAGCAGAGGGCATCCAGAAACATTTGGACCGCCTATTAAAATATGGTCTGCTTAAGCCTTGCCAATCAGAATGGAACACACCCCTTTTGCCTGTTCGAAAACCTGGGACAGATGAATACAGGCCAGTGCAGGACTTGAGGCTCGTAAACCAGGCTATCGAGACCTTGCACCCAAATGTACCAAACCCATATACCTTGCTGAGTTTGATACCACCAGAAGCAACATTTTTTACTGTATTGGACTTGAAAGATGCATTTTTCTGTTGCCGGCTGGCACCACAGAGCCAACCTATATTTGCCTTCCAGTGGGAAGACCCTTTGACAGGAACAAAAGGCCAGCTAACCTGGACAAGATTGCCCCAAGGATTTAAAAATTCCCCAACTTTATTTGGCACTGCCTTGGCGAGGGATCTAACAAGTTACCCCTCAATACCGGGAGAAAAGGTGGTTCTGCAATATGTAGATGACCTTATATTAGCGGCAAAAGATTTTGATACCTGTAAAGAAGGGACAGAGGAACTGCTCCACTTGCTCTGGGAAGCTGGCTACCGAGTTTCCCAGAAAAAGGCACAGTTATGTTTAGAAAAGGTCAAATATTTGGGCTTTGACATCTCACACCAACAACGAGCATTGAGACCAGAGAGGAAAGAAGCTATTTGCCTTATCAAGGAACCTACCACAAGAAAACAACTTAGAGGATTCCTGGGAACAGCAGGGTTTTGTAGACTATGGATACCTGATTTCAGCAGTCTGGCCAAGCCCTTACATGAAAGCACTCGAGGTGCAGAAAAGGACCCATTCGTATGGGGACCTGAGCAGAAACAAGCCTTTTTAGTTATCAAACAACGACTTATGGAGGCCCCAGCCCTTGGATTGCCTAATTCGGAAAAACCCTTTCAGCTGTATGTACATGAACAGAATGGGATTGCAGCGGCAGTCCTGACCCAGAGATTAGGAAGTTGGAACCGTCCAGTAGCTTATTTGTCTAAACAATTGGACTCAGTAGCAAAAGGATGGCCTCCATGCCTAAGGGCAGTAGCGGCCACTGCAAGCCTTGTCAAAGAAGCTGATAAATTTACCTTCGGCCAGACGATGTATGTGAATGTACCTCATGCTGTTCTGACACTCATGGAATATAAGGGTAGTTATTGGCTGACGAACCCAAGGATGGCTAGATACCAAGGCCTATTGTGTGAAAATCCCAGGATTCATCTACGAGTAGTGAATATGCTCAATCCAGCGACTTTGCTGCCCCTACCAGAGGTAGATGATGAAGAATCACATGATTGTCTCCAAATAATGGATGAAGTTTATTCCAGTAGACCTGATCTGAAAGATGAGCCATTGAAAAATCCAGATGTTGTATATTATACGGATGGTAGCAGTTACCTGCATGAAGGTGCCAGACGAGCAGGATATGCTGTGGTCACCAATGAGGAAGTTGTGGAAGCTGAAGCTTTGCCTGCTGGCACCTCAGCACAAAAAGCTGAACTTATAGGCTTAACTAGAGCTCTGCAGTTGGCAGCTGGATGTAAGGCAAACATCTATACTGATTCTAAATATGCCTTCTTAACCCTGCATGCACATGGAGCTCTATGGAAAGAAAGAGGTCTAATCGGAGCCCACGGGAAGGCCTTGAAATATGGACCTGAAGTAGAAATCCTGTTAGAAGCAATATGGGCTCCAGAACAGATTGCTGTAATGCACTGCAAAGGTCATGGACGAGGAAGGGATCCAATAACCAGAGGAAATCATGCTGCTGACAAAGCAGCCCGAGAGGCAGCCCAAAAGCCTGTGGGAGGATTTATAGCAGCCCTCATACCAGAGGTAGTTCCAGAAGAAGTTAAACCTCACTATACCCCAGAAGAGAGGAAGTGGGCTGAACAGGAAGGAGCGGTTGTGAAGGACGGTTGGATGATCCTGCCGGACAATAGGATTTATGTACCTCATCATCTAGCAGGCACAATTGTAAGAAATTATCATGAATCTACTCACCTTGGCGGTACTGCAACCAGAGAGAGTCTCAGTCGGAAGTTGTATATTATTAATCTATCACAATTAGCAACTTGCATTTCACAGAAATGTGTTCTTTGTGCTAAAAACAATCCCAGGCAGGGACCGGTACAACCTCCTGGAATTCAGCATGTGGGATACGTCCCCATGGAAAGCCTAATTGTGGACTTCACAGAGCTGGTCCCTTCTAAGGGATTCAAGTATCTCCTTGTGTTTGTAGATACTCTTACCGGATGGGTTGAAGCTTTTCCCACCCGAACTGAAAAGGCACGAGAGGTAACTAAGAGACTCCTCACTGAATTGATCCCGAGGTTTGGATTACCTAGATGCATTGGAAGTGATAATGGGCCAGCGTTCATTGATCAAGTAGTACAAGAAGTATGTCGAGTCCTACAAGTAAAATGGAGACTGCATGCAGCATATAGGCCTCAGAGTTCAGGGAAAACTGAAAGAATGAATCGGACTCTGAAAACCCAATTGGCAAAATTAACCCAGGAAACGGGATTGGGATGGGTAGATGTGTTACCCATAACACTGTTTCGTGTTAGGTGTGCACCCACAAAAAGACTTAAGTTGTCACCTTTTGAGCTCCTGTATGGGAGACCGCCCTCCTTTGTTCAGGATATTCCAGCTGATCTTAAACAAATAGGAGACTATGTGACACAGGGACAAGTGCAATCTCTCTCCCGTGTTTTTGTTTCTCTTAACAGGTGGGCCCTCGAACGCACGCCGTGCAGCATTGCCGAGCCGATTCATCAGTTCCAGGCTGGCGATAGCGTATGGGTGAAAGAGTGGAAACGCGATCCACTTGCACCTAAATGGTGTGGACCTTACACCGTCTTGCTCTCTACTCCAACAGCGGTGAAGGTAGCTGAGGTGACCCCCTGGATTCATCACTCTCGTTTGAAGAAGTCTGAAGGCAGTTGGACATGCAAAGGTGACCCCTCTAATCCTTTAAAACTGACTCTCTCCAAAAACCCCTGTATCTAGCCCTACCGGGAACGGGCTAGGTCACGGGCAACATTTGACGACCGGCCTGCTGCAGCCACAACCTGGAAGCTGGCTGACCTGCGCACGCCTGAAGCTTGAGGAGCGTCTGAACCAGCGACTGTGAACGGGAAGATTCTCTTATACAATCGATTGACTGCCCCCTTGTGGAACAATTATAAGTGATATTACTCATTGGGGATCCTCGGGATATATGTTTTGGTCTTGGTGGTTCCCCATTTCTGTCACTGGGGGAATTATATTGGGACTAATAATTATTTGCTATCACAATAAGGTAATCTTTTGTGGAAGGAATGCATATGCTAGACATCAACATGATTTCATTATTAATCCTGATCCCTTGGGAAGGGGAAGGGTCCATGAATCTGACCAAATTTGCTAAATATGGATTCCGCCATGACCACAATATGTGGGTAGGCTTAGCTGAGATGGTAGCCAATGTTGCAAATAGGACTAATTGCCTTGTTTGCTCTCTTGGGCCAGATGATTCAGAGGGAGGTATGCCCTTATTACCAATACCATTAAGTGCCATTGGTATGGTAAGCGAAATGCCACACCAAACAGAAGTACAGAATTTCCCCGGTTGGAACTCAACTAAACCAATACGAGTTATACCTGTGCAAGGGGAAATCTGTGTGCATAAATCATCAGATGCAGCTGATCCTACCATGATAGGCTCTTCTCATTGCCACTATACTTGGGATTATATTAAGAATAGTCAAACCTGGGCAAACGGTACTACGTATCGAACTCGGAATACCTTGCCCTGTGCACCTCCTTTTATTCATGCATGGAAAGTGGTATGGAACATAACTGTGACAGAAAAAGGCAATCTAACATACTGCACAGTGAATTCTCTACCCCTTTTGATATTTCGCCTTATGCACTCCACGTACCAAAAACCTCAGACCCGATGGTTGTGGTGGATATGTGGAGAATGGGCATACAAGAAACTCCCTTCCAAATGGAGTGGGACTTGTTTCTTGGGATGGGTATTACCACCAATGTGGATTATGCCCACTAGTTCGGTCAAGCGTACACGAAGAAACGCTGATATTTCTCATATAGCAGGAGGAAGTACCCAAAGTTGGAGCGGTACTGATGATTGGCCACCAGAGCGCATTATAGCCTATTATGATCCTGCCTCCTGGAATCCTGGTGAGCTCATACAAGGGGCACGGGATCCTATTTATAATCTAAATAGAATAATTCGATTGCAAGCAGTAGTGGAACTTGTAACCAATGCAACGGCCCAGAGTTTGAGACTTATTGCACAACAGTTGGATGAAAGTAGAGCCGCCATTTTGCAGCTGAAAATGGGAATGGATTATGTACTTGCCAGGCAGGGAGGCCTATGTGGAGTCTTGAACTTGACAGGGAATGCCTGTTGCTTTAACATTTCAGATAATGGTGAGGCAATCCGTGTGTTGGCCACAAAGATGGAGAATATAGCACATGTCCCAGTACAAACATGGGAAGGATGGGATATGGGATGGCTCACCAATTGGTTACCTAATGTCACAGGACTCAAAGGGATACTATTGTCTTGCTTGTTTTTCTTGACAGTAGTAGTAATGGTTTTATGTATGATGCCATGTATCATTTCATGTTTTAGAAGTACAATTAGCAAGATGGTTTCAAATGAAACTCTACCTCATATCATGGCCCTATACAGAGCTTTACCTCAGGAATATGATGAAGGTCAAGCTATCAAGGACACTTGGGATGAAGGTCCTTGAGCTTGAAAGGGGGGAATGAGGCATCTAATTATAAGCCTGCATTTTTATCAAAGCTTATATATTTCAATCAAGGCTTGTATTTAAAATGAGCTTAAAAAGGATTTTCAAATGTTTCATGCCAGGCAGAAAAAAACCTTGGCCATTCTCCTAAGACAAGGAGGCCCCCTTGATTTATAGCAGGAAAAACAATTCTCAAAGTCATAAAAAGAGGAAATTACAGACTGAGAGCAAGGACACTGATCCTGCATGTTACCAGAAGATAAAAAAGGCTGAGAAAACACAATTAGGAATGGGCAAATAGTAAAATGATACCTTCAGCCTCTCGTTAAACCTTGAGCTAAATTTTCAAAAGCCAGGAGCAAATGGGGAAAAACATCTAGCTGGCTGAATGAGAGCATTTTTGGGAAATCTTTTAAAGCTGTTTCTTTCTTAAACTGAGAGAGTTAAAAAGGTTAAAAATGTTGGGAAAGGCAACTGGCTTGGCTGGAGAAGAAGCTTCTTCCTATTTTATTTTGAGGCTGGAGAGGAGGGTGAAAGGGGGAGGTGTAAACTAAAAGAGGCTTCTTTAAAAGCTGTTTTTCACTGAGTTCCTTCCTTTTTACTTTACAAAGGTTTTATTCTTTTAAAAGGCTACCTATGATAATGTATGAAATATATTAGCTTAAATATATTGGCTTAAATGTAATTATGCAAAGGATTTAAGAAATGCTAGATTCTTAGAGTCATATTGCAATAGGAGACCAGAGGGGCAAATGAGCCTAGCCCCCCTTGCCAGACAGGAGACGCCATCGAACACTCCTGATATATAGTTGTCAGGCATTTGTTTAAAAGACCCTCAACTGAAGGAGATCTTTCAATGATGATTAACTCAAGATCCTTGAAGATAAAAATGTAAGATTAACCATTTGTTTTAGAAGGCAATAGGGCAAGGAGGGCAAGAGGTGAGCTGGTAATTAAGATTCCATGTAAGATATATTATTACTTATTTGTCATTTATATATAGCTCTTTGTCTCCCTTATAAGGACAGAAGGAAGTGGGTGTATCTATTGTGATTGGTTCTAGCAAACAGCCAATAGGAATTCCAACCAGGCTGATTGGACAGAGGCAGCCACAGGAGGAGCAAAGGGGGCTGGATTAAGGGAATATAAGTGCTGGCCAGAATGGCAGGAGGCAGGCCAGAGCTTGGTAACCATATACCACTGAGCCTCTCATTTATTTGTCTGACAAATAAATTATTATTTTAATTTCTCTATTGCTGCGTTGAATATTTCATTCCAGCTAAGCGTTAACCACAAGCAGAGGTGCTACAAAACAGTCTGTGAGGCAGTGAAGTGGAGGTGAGATGTGGAAGGGAAGCAGAAAGCATAGGCAGATGGTAGTCCTGGCATGCATGTCATGGAGAATCACCAATACAGTGTTTAGAACAGGCTTCACCTGACCCAGAAGAGGTTTGTATACACATGGCTTGTTTGCTTATTTAATCTTATTAGGATCAGGATTTGGAAACAACTTCCCAATACATGTTTCTGAAGCAGTCAGAAGCAGCTCACAGGATGGGGAGGAGCCGCTTTACTAACTTCTGGGCAAGGAACTAAGTTCCCAGTGTTCTCTGGGAACAGTGGTTAATTGTGGGGATTTTGGCTCTGTGAGGTGAATAGGAGTCTCGTAACAGCTCTTAGCACCCTTAATGCAGTTCCTTGAATTCTTTGAGGGAAGCTATGACCATTTAAAGTGGCATGATACTCCTTTAAATGTATGGTGCAAATGTGGAATAAGAGCCGCCAACTGCATTTCCCACAATGCCCCAGATGTAGCACTACCCCACAGCATTCTGGGAAATTAAAATAGTGACTTCCACCTACTGCTTGATAGGGCCTGCTGGCACATAAATGCTTCAGGACTGTCCAGATCTAGAGCTGTCCTTGTTTATAGCCCAGCTGTTAAGCAATTTATGCCTGGTAAAGAACAAGAAGAAAAAAACCAGCCGAAAACTGAATAATAAATGGGGAAAAGGAGAGAGAATGACTGCAAAGACAGTGAGAAATTAATAACTAACAGGACAAAGCATCTCTGCTTACATTCCCCGTAAACCAATTTCCCATTGGCATGTGTACAATGGCTTTGTTTGTTGATTTGTTTATCGGTTGAACAGGATACATCCCTTCAGTCTCTTGGCTGCTCTGAGCTGCCGAGGTTTTGGCAAGCTCTGCTGCTTTAGTAAAGTATCCATTTGTCTGCAGTTTACTCCAAGAAGGCTGTAATGCATATGAAAAGTGTGCAGCTGATTCACCAGGACATTGCCTACTTGTTAAATATGCACTTTTCAGGAGTATGCTGGCCGAAAAATCCAAAACAGCAGTGGCAAGGAAAATCGCCCTTTACCCCTCTTTTGTAAAACAGGGTGCATAGCACGAGTGTTTATGGTAATTATGCCTTTGTGACAGCAACAGAAAGAATGCCATTAGTGGGAAAAGGTTTCCCACAGCCCAGGTCTTTTGATATGCCTTGCATGTTGCACAATAGTAACAACACAACATCCTACAGCAATTGCAAGCAGAGAAACATTAACTTTTCCCGATGCACTTATCTTAACTGATCCCATTGTACTCGGATATTATAGCTTATGGGATACAATATATTAGACAGGCTGCCTGCTGTGACAGAAATGACACCAACAATTTCTCCAGTTTTACATCCGTTTAACCCTAGGGTTGGCAGATGCTTCTTAGATCCACCCCCACCCGCGTGATGTCCGTCATTTTTAATATGTGCTTTCTCATTCCAGAGCTCCTCAGCCCTGTGAAACATAACCGATGTCATTTATTCCTTATTGTGTAGCAGTGTGGTATAGTGGGTTGAGCACAACTGCGGGAACCTGGCTTCAAACCTGCTTGCTCAGCCAAGAAGCACAGAATGTGGCCTTGATCCCAAATCTCTTTTGGTCTCAAGCTACAGTTTTTGTTATTCATTCCTCCACATTTTTAACCCTCTCAGGCTATGTCTGAGAGCAAGCAAGATGATTCTAATAAATTTCCTCCCCAGTTTCAAACCATCTTTCAAAGCCTAAGGGTGGTGGTGGTTGTTCTTGCTGGTTTGTTTGCAGGGATTCAAGGACATATTGAAGGGCCCCCCGGACTAGGTTTTGAAAACAGGTGTGTTCCACAACATGTTCTTGACACGACCCCATTTATACTATGCTAAAATGGCCGCTGTTTCTTTAATGTGAATAAAGCTGGGTCAGCATGAGTCAGCAGCTTGCACCAGGTTGTATATATAGAGCGTGAAATGTTAGTTTGTTGCTGAGGTTGAGTTGGGTTGGTTGGTTAGTGCTGGTGTGTATAGTTATTCAGTCGTGTTTTGCACAAGGACTTTTAAGAATAAAACTCTGCAAGGATATTCTTGTGAACTCTTTTATGCCGACCAGGGTCCAAGGACCAGGCTGAGGAGACAAAGGGAGGTCAGAACCCTTTCCTTCTTTATTTTTGCTTTTTACAAACACTGACAGTTTCATACTACTTTAAACAGTCCTGGTTCTCCTGCCTCTCCTGCCCTGCCAGATCCTGGGAACTGAATTGTGTTGAGGGTACTGTGGGCTCTCAGAGACCTTCAGTTTCCAGAGTACTTTAACAATCTAACCCTTTCCCCAGGGAACTCTGAAATTGCTTTCACAAATGAATGAAATTGACATTCCACATATTCTAACCGTTCTTCTGTTTCAACAAAATTAATAAGTGTATTATTTACTTTAAAGCATTTACCTGCCACATATATGGCACTTCAAAAGCCTTTAATATCTAATACTTGGGGATGTGAATTTGAAGGATAGCCTTTGCGGTGGACTGAGTAGGTTTCTGAAGGGAGAGAGAAAGATTGACCCTAGCTGAGCTGTTCATTGATATAATGCTTCAGTTGCACTGGAGGACAGTGAATCAAGAGGAGCTGTCCGCCCACTTGCAGCTAAGCCACTAAAACCCCACATATCAAAAAAAGGCAGAACAGCTGGCCACATTTGTGATGAGATGGGGTGGGGGCAGCTTTGTGCATGTGTAGGAAATAAGCTCATACAAATGAGACCCGGAACAAAATGCAACTGTGCAGATTGCTTCTTATGCACATTCCAAGTTTTCCTTCTCACCAGCTCACCTTACACCTCATTCTGTAACCACTGAGCATGCCTCTTGTATGGCTTTAATAATAATAATAATAATAATAATAATAATAATAATAATAATAATAATTTATTATTTGTACCCCGCCCATCTGGTTGGGTTTCCCCAGCCACTCTGGGCGGCTTCCAACAAAGATGAAAGATGAAAGATACAGAATTTAAGAGAGGATTGGACAAATTCCTGGGGAACAAGGCTGTCAGGGGCTACCAAGCCATTATGGCTCCAACTCCATTGCTGAAGGCAGTAATGTTTCCAAATACGAGTTGCTGGAAACCGCAGGAGGTGATAGCTCTCTCATGCTTGAATCCTGCTTGTGGATTTTCTACAGGCATCTGGATGGCCATTGTAAGAACAGGATTCTGAGCTAGGTGGGGCATTGGCATGATCCAGCAGGATCTTCTTATGTTCTTATGTGTGTGAAAGAGGGTCCTCTCTAAGGGCTTAACCCCCTTTTCCAAACCTGTACTGATGGCTTTTGGAGGGCCTATCTAGGGCTCCAAATCTGCTTAATAGTCAGCCATTGCAATGCAGTCAAACCTCTTCTTACGTCCACCTCCACTTGTGTTCATTTCACCCAACGTCCACGGCAAACCCAGAAGTAACTGGCAGGTTTGCCACCATTTGTGCATGCGCAGAAGCGGCGATTGCCATTCATGCATGTGCAGAAGCAGGCAATCGCCACCCGTGCCTGCACACAATGGCGCCTCTCCCAGCAACCTGTTTCGACCTCCAGACGGACCTTCGGAATGGATTATAGTCGCAGGTAGAGGTTCCACTGTATGTTGGACTGTTTAGCCTGGAAACTTTAAGGGGTTAGCTTTCTATTAGGATATATTAAATGGGGGAAAATGCAAATATGAATGTGGCAATATGAATTCAGACGGGGGAAAGAATGAGAAATCAAGAGAAAGTGAAATTGACAAATCTGCCCATTCCTAAGCACCACAGAGATGCCATGCAGGTGACACCTAAGCAAGATCTTTAGGAACACAAACTAAACCATAGAACAGAGGCAGCTTACAAAAAATGGAAATATGTCATCAGATGTTAAATCAGATGTTAAATCATCATCACTATCACATTTGACTACTATAATCCCTAAATGTCTTGGGACTCAAGTACCTAAAAGAGCACCTTCACCAATACCGACCACTTGAGACCCTATGATTGTCAGCTGACATCACCAGAGGGCTTCTTTGCAAAGGAAAGCTGAAGTATACATTCAATAAATAAATTGATCTGTGAAATACCGGTATATAAAGAAGGGCTGTTTTCTATCCTGCTGGTGCAGAGCATGCCTGACTGTTAAAGAGGGGCAGTAGGACAAACAAAAAAAGCCCACCAAAATACTTTCCAGTCCATCTGCCACTGTGTTTCCTTCCTGAGCCATTTGCTGATGGGCAGGTTGTATCTAAAGGTGTTTTCAGCAGTTGAAGCCAAAAAGAGAGAGTTCAGAATCCCATGTGGTCAGTGGGCCATGTAAAATGCATGTGCCGCAGCTGTGTGTTTTATTTATGAGCCTTTCTTTTAAAATGGTGCCCACGGCTGTCATCACTATGCCCTCTTGCTACGGATGGCATGCGCTTCCCCCCAGCTGAGCCTCAAGCTGCAGAAGAGACTATACTAGTTGGTGCTGTTGTTAGAAGAGAATGCAAGTGGTAGGCTGGTAGCACTGTTTAAATATTAGTGTTTAAAGCCCTAAATGACTCAGGCCCCCAAATACAGTGGCACCTCGGAAGTCGAACGGAATCTGTTCTGGAAGTCCGTTCGACTTCCCAAATGTTTGGAAACCAAGGCATGGCTTCTGATTGGCTGCAGGAAGCTGCGTCAGGTTCCCAAGAATGTTTGCAAACCAGAACATTGCAGCATTCAGGAGCCAAAATGTTTGACTCGCAAGGCGTTTGCAAACCAAGGTGTGACTTTACCTGAAAGACTGCTTCCTTCCCTACAGATAGTCTTGGGTGCTGAGATTGCCAGAGGGGGTCCTCTTGGTTGTTCCACTGCCCTCAAAAGCTCAGAGTAGTGGTGACCTGGGCAAGGGCATTCTCTGTGGCAACCACTCAGTTGCAGAACTGCCTCCCCACAGAAGTGAATCTGGCACCTTCATTATACAGTTTCTGATGAATGCCAAAGGTGCATCTCTTTTGACTCTTCAGGCGTATATTTTTCAGACCCACCTTAAGTTTTCTGACTGTAAGCTGGTTTAGACTATTTATAATATTGTACTCAGATTGTTGTAACCCACCCTGGGACCTTAGTGTGGAGGATGGGATGATTATGATGGTGGTTGTGGTGATTAGAAATAGCAGCAGCAGAAGAAACAGCATTGCAAGGCTTTGTCCAATATGTCCAAAGTATTGCCAGTACTTTTGGAAGTGGCATGGATAGATTGGTTTGTGTTTCCACCTTTGGTGGGGGATGTCTAACAGTGCAGGAATTCCGGAACTCAATTGCTGATTACTGCCAGGAACATCTCCACCTTAGACTGCGGGCAAGTCATAAAACTCTGCTGCTTCATCGTTTTGAACCTAATGACCCTGGATTCCTGCATAAAGACCTTCTAAAGCAATTGTGTACAGCGGCAAAGTCATGTACAGCATGTAATTGGAAGTCTCCCAAGCACCTTTCTAAAAAAAACTTGTTGATTGATAATGTTTGGGAAGCCGTTATTATGCAACACCATACTTAGCAAATGCAAAGAACAAGGAATCCCCAACTTTTTTCTTTTCTTTTAAAGATGCTATACAGTAGTACCTTGGGTTACATACACTTCAGGTTACATACGCTTCAGGTTACAGACTTCGCTAACCCAGAAATAGTACCTCGGGCTAAGAACTTTGCTTCAGGATGAGAACAGAAATTGTGCTCTGGCGGTGCGGCAGCAGCGGGAGGCCCCATTAGCTAAAGTGGTGCTTCAGGTTAAGAACAGTTTCAGGTTAAGAATGGACCTCCAGAATGAATTAAGTACTTAACCCGAGGTACAACTGTACTGACATAGATTCTGTTTTTATCCCGTGTGGAAGCTCTGAACAAATTCTAATCAAATACAGATGCATAGTTTTTCTTTTCTTTTCCTGACTCTGGCTTGGCTACATAACTTAAGCATCCAAACTCTCCCAGTACTTAAGCAAGCTGTGATTCTGATGGAAATTACTCCCTCCCTGTGGCGCCAAATAGGAGCATTTTTTCTTTTGCTAAATTGTGGGAGGCGATTTCTGTTGGGGTTGCAGCTGGAGGAGGGAAGGGTTAAATGCCCCTGGGTACTATCGTGTCTGTGAAACTTGCTACCCTCTGAGCCTGGGATTTAATTTTATAGAATGTTCCCGCAAGTCAACTAATTAACACAATGAGTCCATTTTGGCCTGCGTTCCTAAATACTCAATAGCTGTCAGGACGGGGGGGGGGGGGGGCACTTCTTATCTGGCTTTCCAATGCTGGGGGTACATGATGGGGAGGGTGAAAGGTTAGCCACATCTGCTTTATCATCTCTTCTTCTAGGGTCAATTGTTCATAATATACCCTGAGGTCAAATCCACCTAATACCTTTAAAGCACATGGCTCCCCTTAAAGAATCATGGAAACAGTAGTTTGTTAAGGGTGCTAAGAACTGTAGCTGTGAGAGGTAAACTATAGTCCCCGGGAACGCTTGAGGGGAAGTTGTGTCTGTAGAAGTGATATTGATGTGTTTTCAGTGTATGCTGTGATTGTGACTTGATCTTATTCCCTCTGAAATACCTCCATGACTTAAAGCTGCTGGCTTCATACTTGAATACCTAGGCAGGGGTGAGGAAGCTGTGTTCCTTCCTATATTATGGGAATACAACTCCCATCATTCATTGCTATTGGCCTAGGTTTTAACATATTATCCATGTTTCTCACCATATTCTTAGCTTGTCATCCAGAAACAATTCCAGCAGATGCAACAAACAAAATTTTTTCTTCTTTATGGCTCCCCCGCCCCGAGTGTCTGTAATATTTTAAAACTGTCAACGTATCTTCCCTTAATCTTCTTTTGCCTAATCCAATTCATGCAGTTTTTGCCCCACATAACTCATCTTCTAGACCTGTCATTATCTTCATGGTTGTCCTTGAAATCTTTTGAAACATGTCAATAACCTTGTGGAACTGTAGCACCAAAAACAACTTTCGGTTCTAAAAGTGCAAGTTGTGCATCAATTGAAATAGGGCTCTGTGATTCAAACAAACTTGGCCTGATTTCAGAAAATGTGGTTAAGAAGCTTGACTGTGTTGCTCTCGCTCCTGAACATTGCCCAGGTTCACATGATGCATCTTGCTTGTTGCCTTGTTCCATCTCTCTTAATGGCTGTTGCTTGTGCAAGCTCCCTGTGCAGCAACACAGACAGAAGTGTGACCCCTTCCTGACCTGTCACATGGAAGAGATGAGAGGGATCTGATTTTTGCCCATAAAGCCAGTCCCTCACACCTAATGGCGCACAATTTGCGGCCCACATAAAAGGAAAAAGCAAAGAAATATCCCCAGCCATATTTATGGGGCAGTAGTATAATTCTGAACTCGGAAGGTCTCAAGCCTCTGCGCCTCCATCCCATTCAGCTGAACTGCTAGCAGAAACCAATATTTCACACCAAACGACCAATAAATGGAATTAAAAAAACCCCACACACAGAGAAATAGAGATAAAAGCAGAAGGAATCACCTAACACTCAGAGAATTATGTGTCATTGGCCCATATAATATTAGAGGCTGATTATAAACATTTCAAACTGTCCAGAGAAGTCTCTGTGGGATTATTTTTTTGTTTATATGTAATGGCCTCTGAAACTCTTTATGGGTTAATGCACAAAAACATGTTTGCGGCCAAACCGCTTGCCCAGGCACCGTCCCCCGCCAGGCGTAGCCGTTCGGATGACATCTTCCTTACCGTCCATAAAAATGATCTACGGCAGGCTCCACAGTTATTCAACAAACAATTTCCAAGGAACACTTTTACTACACTGTATAAAGCAGCTGTAGGACTCCCCTTTCGGAGATGTCAAGCTTTTACGCCACATCCACAATACGCCCATAGATTCTCGTCTGGAGGGCGGACGGCGCTTCCACTTGTTAGACAGAATGTCATTTGTTTCTCTAAAAGGCAAGGGGAGCAATGCTTTGGATTGGGGTCTGTGACTGTGCATATAAAGAGGCAAACCTACCAAGTACAATGGTACCTCAGCTTAAGTACTTAATTCGTTCCTGAGGTCCATTCTTAACCTGAAACTGTTCTTAACCTGAAGCACCACTTTAGCTATTGGGGCCTCCCATTGCTGCCGCACTGCCGGAGCACAATTTCTGTTCTCATCCTGAAGCACAGTTCTTAACCTGAAACGTATGTAACCTGAAGCGTATGTAACCCGAGGTACCACTGTACAGTTGTACCTCGGGTTACAGACGCTTCAGGTTACAGACTCCGCTAACCCAGAAATAGTACCTCGGGTTAAGAACTTTGCTTCAGGATGAGAACAGAAATTGCATAGTGGCAGCGGGAGGCCCTATTAGCTAAAGTGGTACCTCCGGTTAAGAACAGTTTCAGGTTAAGAATGGACCACTGTATGTGAGGTCAACATTTGAGTGAGGGAGTATTTGCCACATCCTAACTCCCCCCACCCTGGAAGAAGACTCTGGATGGTTTGTCCCTAGGGGGGAGTTAAGGCTCAATCCCATGGGGAGTGGAGCCAATCTGGTTGGGGAGGAAGCCAGGTATTATAAGCTGGCTCCTCCCCAAACTCTCCACTTTTCCCTTTTCAGCACCTTCCTTTCCTCCCTATGCAATATGGGCTGATTAGGAAACTTTTTTGGGGGTGTGTGTGTGATTCCTGATTGGTCTTGGGACTTTTTTTTACCTATTCCATACTGTTGGGAGGCCTATGCTTGAAGTTTTTTAATGGTTTAACTGGCTTTTAGTTTGGGCTAGTTTGGGCAGGAAAGAGAATTTTATGATCTGGGGGATTATATATCTGAGGCATTATTGGGTTAAGGGCACTCTTTGGTCACCTTACACCTGCTTCACTTTGGAGGCATTCGGGGAGCCCTTAAAGCTGTGGTGAATGCTGAACTGGTGGGGCGATGGCACTCTTGCCAAATTTACATACCCAAGGTTCTCATAGCAAGGAGGAATAATTCCTTCTAATCCTTTGCTGATGAGCCACAGGATGAGCCAGTAAATGTGGCCAGGACTGGGCAGGAGTTGATCCCTATCCTCTTAGGGAGCTTCCCTTCCCAGAGTATATTTTGATTCGCCGAATTACATTTACATGTATTGCTTGTAGATCTTTGCATTGTTACATTTGAATAAACGTAACCTTTTCCACACATCCCATTCCAACTTCACCAGCTTTGTTTTCTGAAATCTACGGGGCGAGCAATTGAAAGGTTTCAGACCTCAAGAACTCTTGACATGGGTGCTGTCAGCTGTCAGAACCCCAAATGGAAAATCTTACAGGATTTGAGACATGTGGAGTTTAATATTAGCTGGAAAAATAAGCCACAAATTATGTGTTGCCAAACGCTTGGCGGACACTGAAAAATTATATGCTGTTTGGTGTGATTTTATCTTAATAAGCAGCAAATACAGTGACGCAGGACTCTCTCTCTCTCCACAGTAGAATGTGAAATTTGGCTTTCCTAATAGTCTGAAGTAAGTTACCAACCTAATATTAAGTTTCTCTCGGATATTCTGCACTGCTTTTCGTACTTCTATGATCTTTATTGTATTTATTTATTTGTTTGATTTACTTCAATAAAATCTTTTTCAAAAGTTTGGTTCCCTGCGACTTCTTTACAGGTGTGCTGCCATTGTTCTAAAGGAAAGGGCAATGGAAATAGAAATAATAAACGTTTAGATTTGCATATATACTGGTACATAGGATGCAACTGAAGACTTGCTTAGGCCCCCATCTGCACTATACATTTAAAGCAGAATTATACTGCTTTGCAGTGCTATTTTTCTGGGAAAAGAGGTGCCAGAACTCACCATGAATGCCTCTTAGAATGTTCTCTAATGGCAATGGCACCCACCTGAGAGGGGCTGGAGCTGAGTTCCGGTGACTTCCGGCTGAAAAATGACTCCTGCTTCTTTAAAGAGTCATACCTTTGCCCAAGGAATCAAGAGAGCGACAGATTGTTATGAGTACTGAGAGTTGTCAGGAGAACCCTGTCACAGTGTTACATTTCTCAGAGAGGTTTAGTGAGAGGAACAGGGGTATAGAGGAGGTGAGGCCTTAATAGCGGCAGCAGTTCTCTAGGACCTGAGGCAGATGTCATTCATAGATAGATATAGATATAGATATATAGATATAGATGCAGGTTTTGGTGTCCTCGGGTGTCTTCCCGTGTAAAAGTTGGGGTGTCTAGGCGACGTTTCGACGAGGTCTCACTCGTCATCTTCAGGCTGGTGCTTTCGGCTTCTTGTTACTGGAACAGAGCAGGATCTCAGTGTTTGAGTTCCTATAAATACTGTTGAGGGGGTGTGGTGTATAGCCTCCAATGTTCTGGGCAGAGAGGAAGTTCCCAGGCTAGTGTGCCTTTTCTTCTTTTGTTCCTTAATTACTTGAGGGATATCTTGAGTGATTTCTTGAGTGATATCCTGAGTACCACTTAGGTGGGTCATTAGGTGTGGATTAGTTGCTAAAGTCTTTGTGTCTTGACCTCTTGAACTTTGTGAAGAGTTTTTTTGAGAAGATGGCTGTACTGCACTTAGTTGTGCTCTGGCTTGGCTTCGTGTATAGGGGCGAGCTGTGGTTTTGTGGCCTGTGTCAGCCAGATCTGTGTAGGGATTGCAGGGGGGTGCAGCATCCGGAGGTGCCACCATGGTTTGGCTACTGGATGGTGTCTGTAATTTATCTGTGGAGAGGGTCTGGGTTTGGGTCTGGTGTGGTTGATTGGTGATGGCGTTCTGTGTGCCTCTGGATCTGGTGTCAGTTTTTGTGGGGAGGGCTAATTTCCAGATGTCTGGCAAGCGGGATGTGTCGTCACGCTTGTTCATGTTGTGGGGGTGTTTCTCTATCTCGATGGCTTCCATGATTATTCTCTTGTGGTGATGTTCCATGTTAAAGAGCAATTTGGAATCTGCAAAATTAATATAGATATAGATATAGATGATATTTGAGCAATTTGGAATCTGCAAAATTAATATAGATATAGATATAGATGATATAGATATAGATGATATAGATATAGATGATACAGATACAGATACAGATATGAATGAGATCCTTCCAACTGGAAATGCCAGAGATTGACTTTGAAGCCTTCTGCATGTAAAGCCTTGAGCTATGACCCCTTATCAAAGTTGTGGTGCTGCCACATACCACACCACACCATTGTCCTGTCCATGACACTACACTGGCTCTCATTGCCAAACAAGAGTAATAGTGAACAAGAAGGGGTGTCAAATGCAGCTGATCTAACACCGCTGTCAAAATTCAACCATATGTAGATGTACAGGTGCTCAAAGTAAAACAACATTGTTGTTGTTGTCTATTAACTTTGTTCAATTTATTTCTTACATTTCTCACATGTAGTAAATTTATTTATTAAATCTCTACCCAAAGATCACAGGGCAGTTCACAGCAGTTTTACAACAGTTTTACAAACCTTGCTTCTCCAAGTTGGAGTTGCTGCGGTGAAACAAACTGCTTCTCATCTTTGATGTGTGTGGATTTTGACGCACCCATGGGTCTCAAGTTTGTAACTTGATATAAGGTGGGTCACACCAATGTTGCCACCTTTTGGAGCAAGAAGAGGAAAAGTAGAAAACTCACAGAAAGAATCAGGGTGCATTTATTAATTGGACTCGGAGGGAGAATGAATGGACAGCATAGACAGTGAGGAGGAGGCTAGGGCTTCTGGCACAGCCTCATATATTGGGATAGTCCCTATTTTCAATATTGAATGAATCCACTTTGGCCAAGAACCCCTGGCACATGCTTTGATCACATCATTCTTAATCTGTCTCAGTTTGTGTGCTTATCATTTGGCCCGCTCTGAATAGTTTGCTTCATCTGACTCAGATCAGTACTGATGGCACATTCTGAATGTCAGTACAGCAGCCTATTACTGTAATTTTGTCCTCTGCCGGGCCGTATGTGGTTATTACTAAGTGGAATGGGGAACATCCTCCTCCATCCCAGCTTGTGGAACACATCTGCTGATGAGGAACCTTCTCTTGGGTAAGGTTTAAGGGCTGTGTGGTAGGCTTCAGCCATAGAAAATGCAGTAGTTTATTTACATATTTCACAAAATTTGTATAACACTTATTTTTATATATATTAAAAAAACCCTCACGTGTGTTACCAAAAGAATAAAAAAGTGACAGTAAAAAGAGAGTAAAAAACAATTATTTAAGCCATAAAAATTATTAAAATCAACAATAAGCTAGAAGATTTAAACACATGTCAGCATTCTACATGTCTGAATAGGCTTGTCTAAACAAAAATGGTTTTAGCAGGTGCTAAAGTCCTGGGTTCTGCCATGCTAAAAGATCCATTTATGACAAATGTGGAAGGAATATGATATAACACTTGGAACATCATCAGTTCTGCACAGTTTACATGTGTGTGTGTGTGTGTGTGTGTGTACACCCACACACCCTTCCAGGCAAGCAAGAGGCACGATCACAACTCAAGAACACAAGCCAGGCACAAAGAAGCACTCAAGGAAGGTGCAGAGCATAAGCAAAATGTGACATTGCCTGATGCAGGGATGGGCAGCCGGTGAACCTTCAGATATTGCTGGACTACAACTTCCATCATCCTTGATGGGTGAGACTGATGGGAGTTGGAGTCCAAAAACATCTGGAGGGCCCCATTCTTGGCTAGTGAGAAGGGAGTGGATAGAGGGGCCTGCAGGGTTTCCACACCCCCATAATAAAGGAAGGGATAGAAGCCTGTTTCTTAATACATTCTACCTTTCTATTTTTAAAGCTAGCCGTGCTTCATACAGAGCAGCAACATATTAAGATCAAGGGACATCATTGGTATTCAGATGTAGGCCCTCCAGCAATAAGGAAATGAATGTAAAATTTCCAACATTGCACTGACCAAGCACATTAAATCCTTCCCTACCTAGGCCAGACAATAGCATCCGACAATTTGCATCTCATTCCAGGAAGCAGGGGGTGAGCGGGGCAGGACACACGACCGCTGCAACATACAAAACTTCTGCAAAAGGCAGTCAATTGTCAGTGTGAAGGAAGGTGATGGTATGACTGATGTGATGCTTACTGATGTTAAATGCAGAGCCGATACCGAATCTGTAGCCAGGAAGCAGAGGTAAACGGATTTATGCTGAAATTTCATTGCATTTAAAGCATCAATTGGTGTGTGCACTTCTGCCTTTAGCAGCAAGCCAGAAGACAATAAATTCTGGTTGCAAATTTAGGCCTTCACGGCAGTGCCTGCTGTGTGATGGGCCACAACAAACCCCCAGAACATTATATTTCTTCTGCCGCTTTGATTACTTGCATTTTGCCTGGGCGACATGACAAGCAACCAAATCTGACAATGGGAGAGAGATACACTGAACGCAGGTCCACATATATAAATATATGAACCTAATAGCCTTATAGATAATGAAGTTGCTGTTGCTATTAAATAACTTATTGATATAGTGTTACCTGGAACTTATGTTCCCGCTCCCAGGAATTTAAAATGGAAAAACAGACAAAAGGGTGGGGGACATTTTTCAGCCAAAGGGCCATATTCCATTGTATACAACTTTCCAAGGGCCACATGTGAGTGGTGGATAGGGCTGGAAGCAAAAGTGGGTAGATAAATGGAGAGGACTTTTGCCTTTGTACAATAGGCTACATGCCAGCCAAAGAAAATTCAGAGTCTTCTCCACACCTCCACCCAGGCATTATCACAGTTCAAATACACATATAACAACAGACAAGGAATGTATAGAATGTGGCCTAAGGAAAGTCCTGAGGATTGGATGTAGATAGACTTGGAGGGCTGAATTTGACCCCTGGGTCTGAGGCTCCCCACTTTGATATGAATGGGCAGTGGGTTGTTGCAAAGGCTTCATAGAAAATATGGCCTTTGATGAGGGATAGGTAGGAAGGGAGTGATGTGATTCCATACAAGTGTTCTGGAAGATCGTGCTAAGCATACAGAGCAGGAAGGAAGGAAGCATGTTAGTATTTGATGGTCCCACAGTCTTTTGGACAGCTGAGAATGGTGAAGCCCAATGAGAAATGGCCACTGGCAGGGATGTACAAATCTGTTAATTTCAGTTTCTCTGTTTCGCATGTTTCCAATCTTCAATTCAGTTCTTCACATTTCCACTTTGACTTAATAAAAGCCCTCATGAAAATTCATGATTTTAGTGCAACTTTCTCCTAATATATACATTTTTTGTATGCAATTTTGATTAACAGACAATTTCCCCATATGTAATGCATTTTTGCATGCTATTTTCATAAATATATACATTTTATGCACATTTTGTCCTCATATGCACACTACTTGGCTGAAGAACTGCATTGGCAAATTTGTAGAAGTATTTTGAGGGATAACTGTGTTCTGGATTGCATATTGTTTTGGAGAGTGTGAATTATGGAAGTCAACCTTTAAATGTGAGCTGAATTGAATGTCTCTCCTATCCCCCCATAAGAGGAGAAAGATAAGTGCAGAAAGACCATGGTGAGCTCCGAAGGTAAGGATGGGAAGCTTGTGCAGCTGCCTCACTGTACTGGTAGTGCTGGCTCTGTACTCGTCAATATTTGTATAACTTACAAGGGTGTCCCTCTTTGCTCCTGTGAAATATTGGAAGGTATACAAAAGCCAAATGTCAACCCTTAGATGCCCCAAAGGCAGGGGCATAGGAAGGGGGAAGGTGGGGGCAGACCACACCAGATGCCCTCACTGAGGAGGGTGACATTTGGCACACCACCTGCCCACACCTCCCAAGCCTACCCCAAGCCGTTGGGGTAAGGGGGGAGCAGTGCTGCTTTGGCGGCAGCATTCCCCCCTTCCCCCTTCATTTTGACAGCTTGGGGGAGGCTTGGGAGTCATGGGCGGGCGGCACGCAAATGTCCACCATGGGCAGCTTATTCTGCCCCCGTGAGCTGCTTGCCCCACCCCCATGGGCGGCTCTCTTCACCCCGGCTGCAGGGTGTGTGCACCGCTCTGGGCACCCAAGCAGCTATCCTGTGCCTGGAAGGGCACTTTCCATGCCATGTCCCTCCCCTTGGGAGCGCACCCGCCCTGGGCAGCACGGACATATGCTCCGCCATTGCCCAAAGGGAATGAAATTTCAAAAGCTGATGGAGGATGAATTAATCAAATTTTTGCAGCTTCAGCTCGTAAAGTGTCTGAAAATAATCCCCCCTTACAATAAACAATTGTTGCCTCCTGTTACGATTCTGTCTGAAGTTCAGCCATTCCCTGAGATTGACAGGATTGCCTCCCGTAAGGGCAGTCAGGTTGGCACGCCTGCCTACTTTCCACATCTTATGAATAAGCATACAGTGAGGTGCACATCCCCTGTAAATCTCTATTCACCCCAAAGGAATAATCGCTCGGCAATTCTGTGCAATGAAATGAGCCCACGTGAAAGAATTTGTGCTCAGAACCATTCCTTGTGACTCCTTAACTTTTCCTCCTTAAGCCCAAGAATATTCCTCCTGCTCTCAAACTCCTCAATGAGTAGCTTGAAAAGTTTCCAGGAATGTAAGGATTGGGGGCTTTGTGCCTTTCCTTTTTTCAACATCACAACTGTCTCCTGTGCAGAATGCACTTCTGGCCAGAGGCAATGGCTTAGCCATTCAGTTCAAAACAGGCATCCCCAAATCCCAGGACACCATTTGACAACAGCCTTCGGCCAGCCTTTCTCTCCCCTCCCTCACTTGGGGGGCTCTGGCTATTTATACTTCCCTCTTTCTCCAGAGACGGACTTCTGGTTCAACTCACAGGTGCAACATTGACACAGATGTGCATCACTGGGAACACATGCACATCGTGAGCTATCAGCGACTCTAATTAATTTAGGCAGCATGAGAAGGGATGGGAAAATCTATCAATTTCATCTCTCTCTGTCATGTTCTCATTTTTTAAATCTTCATTTCAGTTCTCCACATTTCCATATAAGTTTGTGAATTTTTTTTTAAGTCCTCCTGGAAATTCACCAGCATTTTGGTGAAAATTTCCTAAAATGTGTATTTTGGTATGCAGTTTTGCTTAATATACACATTTCTGCAAGCAATTTTTCATGTCTGTTAATTTCACCAATACATGGATTTTTATGCACACTTTACCATAGCACATATATTTGTGTACTCATTACTTGGCTGCAAATAGGGCATTGCAAAATTTGAAGAAGTGTGAATTCCAGAGGCTGCCTGGTTTTCAAGTCAGGTATTGTTTTGGGAAGTGCAAATGACCTTGTGTGCAAACTGAACTGAATTTCTTCCCCATAGCTTAACGTGAGAGAAGGCTATGGAATAAATTGCAATAGGAATAAATGAGATTAGCAAAGGGTGTAGAGGCTGAATTGCGAATAGGGAAGTCCCTGGTGTGAGCCTTGTCTCTGCTATGAACTCACTTTGGCAAGCCTCAAACATCTGCCTCAGTCATCTGTGGTACAGGGATAAAACAGTTCCACCAGTAATAGGCCACGTGGATATCAACTAGAGTATTAATTAAATGTTTATTACGACTGAGTGGTGCTTGACAGGACATGTGTAGTTGTGGCTAGGTCTGCACTCATGAGAAAAGCGGCACTGTTGCACCATCTTCAACAAGATAAACACTTTCCTGGCTACACCTGCTACTTGGACATCCAGGAGCAAATAATCTGAGTCAAGGAATATTCCCAAAACCACAAACCTGTTTTCCCAGGATGAGGATGATCCTATATGAGACAGTCTGCACCCTTATCCAGTGACAGTGAATGCAAATGTTGGGAAATCCACAACATCAGAAAGAAGGAGTTCTTCACACAGGTAAACTACATCAGGGTTGGGAAACTGAATGAGGCCAGTGGCCCAGATCCTTACCTTTACCACCCCTCATGGGCCAAATTTATGTCATTATGACATTGAGTGACAACTTTAAAGGAGCTTCTTTCAATGCCCATCCTCCAGTGGGTACTGAGAGGGAGCTACTTTGACGTCCTTCTGCAGGGGCAAATGCTGCTGGACTCCAACTCTCATCAGCCCTGGAAAACATGGGTAATGGTGATAAATGATGAGAATCTAGCAACTTTTGGAGAGCCACAAGTTTCCCACTCCTGATATTAAACAATGAGCCACAAGTCCTCTGCCTCTGAATTATCATGAGTGAGAAAAACGTGGAGTGACCAAGTGGTCTCAGGTTCAGAGTGGGGATGTTGCTGAGAGCTGGAAATCCATTGAGGGCAGTTGCCCAGGCCCCACAAGATCTGGAGCCAAGCCTGGGGATGTGCTTCCCCTGCCTAGTTTGGAATACAGAAAAAGGGGTGATCTGGATAAGGACAAATATCAATAAAGATATCCCTATTGATTGCGATAATGATGTTAATAAATGTGATGGTCCTGCTGTGTCCCTGCATGCCAAACAAATCTTAGTTCTCTCTTTATGTCAAGCATTTTGTCTGTTCCATCAGATGGGATATAGATTTCCCCCTCCCTCACCCTCTGGAAAAGATTATCTTTTTAATTTGATTTCTTTTTTCCCCTTTTTGGGAGGGGGGAAGTTGCCACACTTGTATGTGCTATGGATTGTGACGCATAATTTTGCTTGATAACATATTGATTTTACAAAATTGGCGGCCTAAGCTTTCAGCAAGTTCCACAGATCAGAGAGTTTTGATGCTTACGTTATTTCTTTTTCAAAAACACACACACACAGTGCTGCAGAAAAGCAACAACCATTATCTGAAAGGAATTGCAGATCATCTCGGGTGAATCATGAATAGCTGGGGCTATTTTGTTTCAGAGCAT
Organism: Podarcis melisellensis; assembly: GCF_964234715.1. Lineage (NCBI taxonomy): Eukaryota > Metazoa > Chordata > Lepidosauria > Squamata > Lacertidae > Podarcis > Podarcis melisellensis. Next base: position 37,652,102 of record NC_138540.1, on the reverse strand, counting down.
CTATGAGAAGGTAGAGGGACAATGGGCAGAACAGACCTGCCAGTGGTCAGTCGATATGTTTCTATGTTAGGATCTTGCCTGTTTATCCCTTTTTACTGCCTCCCTCAGACACATTTATTCCTAGACTTTAGAACTGAAGAGACAGTTTAGTGTATTGGTTGAATGTTGAACTAGAACCTGGGAAACCAGAGTTCAAATCCCTACCTGGCCATGAAGCTCACTGGATGACCTTGGGCCAGTCACTGCCTCTTAGCCTAACCAACATCACAGGGTTATTGTGGGGATTAAATGAGGAGGGAGGAGGGGACGACAGATGCCCCTTGAGCTCCTTGGAGAAAAAGGTGGGATATAAGTGCAATCAATCAATCAATCAATCAATCAATCAATAAACTAGTACACTGCAAGTGTAGCCACACTGTGAATCAGAAATACCTATTGGTATTGGGGGACTTCAACATCCATGCTGATGCCACTCCCTCCTCACAGGCTCTGGACCTGGTGTCTTCCATGGCGACTCTAGGGTTCTCCCAGTTTGTTTTGGGCCCCACACATCAGGCAGGCCCCACGCTGGATTTGATCTTTGGCGTCAGTATAGATGTGATCATGTCTCCTTCGATGAAGGTGCCATGGTCTGATCATTAAGCTCTGAAAGCCAGGATTGACTTTCCACCCCCACCCTGCTTAGGTGGCGAGCCGATTTGGGCTCGCCCGCAGAGGCTGATGGACCCTGATAGATTCTGTCAAGCCTTGCGGGACCTTGCTCCCCCTGGCGACTCATTGACTGAGCTTGTTGAGGGCTGGAATATCCAGCTCCTGGCAGCCATCGATGAGATCACACCGAAGCGCCCTCTGCGACCCCACAGAAACCGGGCTCCCTGGTTTACAGAGGAGCTTCAGAAAATGAAGCAGGACCTCAGACAGCTAGAGCGAGTATGGTGGGGTGCCCGTGACGGAGCCTCAAGAACATCTTATAAGGTTTTTATGAAAGCCTATGAGATGGCAGTGAAGGCTGCTAAGAAGTCTTACTTTTCGGCCTCCATTGCATCCGCTAGCTCTCACCCGGCGCAATTATTTAGTATAATTAGGTCTTTAACGTCCCTTGAAGGACAGCCAAATTTAAATAACAATTTGCCACACAGCTGTGAGGCATTTGCGAGCTTTTTTGCGGAGAAGGTCCTGTTGCTCCGCCATGACCTCCCTGCCAATTTGGATACAATAAAGGAACTGGAGGCCCCTTGACTGTCCTTGGGTCCAGTATTGGACCACTTTGACTGAATATCCCCAGCCGATGTGGACAGACTTCTCCGAGCTGGAAAGCCCACCACCTGTCCTCTCAACCCGTGCCCGTCTTGGCTGATTAGAGCGTGTCCAGATGAGGTGCGGGCCCCCCTGGGGGATATCATCAATTTGTCCCTTGGCACCGGGATATTCCCAGGGGAACTGAAGGAGGCAGTGGTGCACCCACTCTTAAAGAAAACATCATTAGATCCTTAGATCTATCCAATTACCACCCGGTTTCAAATCTTCCATTCCTGGGTAAGGTGATTGAGAGAGCAGTTGCTGAACAGCTTGGTAGGTTTTTGGATGAAACATCGGCTCTCGGTCCATTCCAGTCCGGCTTCTGTGCTGGTCATGGGACCGAGACGGCTCTGGTCGCCCTAACAGATGATCTCCACAGGCAGCTGGATCAAGGCGGGTCGGGGCTGCTGATTCTTTTAGACCTGTCAACAGCCTTCGACATGGTCGATCACGAACTCCTGGACCACCGCCTTGCCGACGTGGGGATCCAGGGCACAGTCCTTCAATGGTTGCGCTTGTTTCTCTCTGGTCGGGGACAGAGGGTGGTACTTGGGGGGGGGGAATTGTCATCGCGCCACTCCTTGGTGTGTGGAGTGCCTCAGGGTGCAATACTCTCTCCGATGCTTTTTAACATCTTTATGCGCCCCCTCGCCCAGCTTGTCCGGAGTTTTGGGTTGAGTTGCCATCAGTATGCTGATGACACCCAACTCTATCTGTTGATGGATAGCCATCCTGACTCGCCCCCAGACACACTGACCAGATGTCTGGAAGCTGTGGCTGGATGGTTATGTGGAAGCCGGTTGAAGTTAAATCCTTCGAAGACAGAGGTCCTCTGGCTGGGACTGGACGATATGGGATTGAGGGGGCAACTACCATCTCTTGCGGGGGTGCAATTAGTGCCAGCACCGTCTGTTAAGAGTTCGGGTGTAATCTTTGATACCTCCCTCTCTATGGAGGCGCAGATTACAGCTACAACAAAGGCAGCATTTTTTAATCTCCGTCAAGCTAAGCAGTTGGCTCCTTATCTCTCTCGCCCTGACCTAGCCACTGTGATCCACGCGACGGTCACCTCCAGACTGGATTATTGTAACTCACTCTACATGGGGCTGCCCTTGAGATTGACCCAGAAACTCCAGCGGGTGCAGAATGCTGCGGCAAGACTCCTTATGGGGTCTTCGCTGCGAGATCACATTCATCCGGTACTATACCAGCTGCACTGGCTCCCGGTGGAGTACAGGATCAGGTTTAAGGTGCTGGTTTTAACCTTTAAAGCCCTATACGGCCTAGGACCCTCGTACCTACGGGACCGCCTCTCCTGGTATGTCCCACGGAGGAACTTACAGTCTGCAAATAAAAACATCCTGAAGGTCCCAGGCCTCAGAGAGGTTAGGCTGGCCTCAACTAGAGCCAGGGCTTTCTCGGCTGTGGCTCCAATCTGGTGGAATGCTCTGTCACAAGAGACTAGGGCCCTGTGGGACCCGACATCTTTCTGCAGGGCCTGCAAGACAGAGGTGTTCCACCAGGCCTTTGGTCAGGGCGCAGCCTGACTCCCTCCTCTGGCAATCTGCACAGAATTTTGCTTAATGGTTGCCATCAATTTGATTTTAATTAATTTTTATAATGAAATGTTTTTAGAATGTTAGATTATTTTATTGTTGTTAGCCGCCCTGAGCCCGGCTTCGGCTGGGGAGGGCGGGATATAAATAAAATTTATTATTATTGTTATTAAAGTCAAAACATGGTTAATGTCTTAGCTCTGCCACAGAAGCAGCTCAGTGGGTGGAGGTGGAGCTGCTCTAGCTTCCTGGCAGGTGGGTTGCTGTTGCTTGTTGGGAGGGGTGAGGTGGTGGAGAGATCACTATGGTCCAAGCTTGCTCCATTTTGGCCCATGAAGACATTTTCCTAATTCACCCTACTTGACCCAGACCTGGGAAGCAGGTGTGAAGCAGGTAAGGATACAGCTGGATCAGGTGTGCAGTTAAGTTACCTGTGCAGAAAGCACAGCTGAACTCACCACCTGCTGGATGATCGAAGCTCTGAGCAAAGACCCTTGTGCTGTGGTTCCCAGTCTCCTGACCACCAGCTACATAGTGGGTGCTTGGGAAATGATGCACAAGTGACATGGACAGCTGGACGAGGCAACCCATCTGACAGTCATCAGAGTCCATATTAACAGGCAGGTTGTCCCACCTACCTGTCAAAGTTGACCTGCAAGGGTAACAAGCCAAAAATGTTTCCCAACATTTATTACACCCAGCTAGCTTTATTAAACCCAATGTAATGCCTTGTGAATTGTACTGTACTTGTTAAACTATGCATTTTTATTGCAGTGTTTATATTCTTTGTTTTAGACTGTACACCCTTCAGAGTAGAATTTCTTATTTTAATTGTGTAAATTGCTGGTGCTATATAAACAAATGTTAATCACCATCTTTCTTCCAATGAATTCAAGTGGTGCTTATGATTCTCCTCCATCTCCTCATTTTATTTGTACAATAACCTTGTGAGGTAGGTTAGGAGGAGAGACTGGGGCTGTCCCAAGATTACACCCAGGGAGCTTCATAGCTGAATAGGAATTCTACATCAAACTGGCTTTCTGACTCATAAGGCTGAATTCAACCAAGTCCTACTCAGAGTAGACTCATTGAAATGAATGGACCTCAGTCATGTCCTTTAGTTTCAATAGGTCTATCTACTCCACATAGAACTAGCATTGGCAACAACCCAAAATGTTTTACTCACAAAGTTTTGGAAGTCTCCACTTTTATACATCTCTCCCCCTCAAATAAAGTAGATAATAAAGTAATTATTTTTACAACCCTCTGCCTGAGGGTTACAGCAACGGTGTGCCAGGTCAAGAAGTTGGCCCACACAAGTGGACCATCTGTTTGGGTGGGTGGGTGGAAAACTGATGCAAACTTAAATTGTGGGCTATAAATAGGTGGAACTGGCTGTCCTCCAGGGCAAAGCATTCATTGAAAGTCAGCTCCTCTCTCTAGTTATTGGCTGAAACTGTATTCCCCAAGAAGGCTAACACTGCTGCTGTAGACTGTAATCTTAAACACCCTTCCTGATAATGAAAGGGCCATTAAAGCCAGCGGGACATCCATCAATGGATGTGTTTATGATCAAGGTGTTTGTAGAAACAAGAGAGAGAGAAAATTAATAGGGCTGTCAGTCAACTAAAAGAAATCGGTATTGATTAATCACACAAGCTGTAGTCAATTAATTGGTTAACCAGTGACTTAAATTTGCATGTGGGTAAAAATAGTGGGTTGTATCCAACTAAGCTATGCTTAGAGTAGATGTCTTGAAATGAGTGAAGCAAAGTTATTCATGCCCGTTAATCCCAAAGGGTCTGCTCTGAGTAGGATTTACACTAATACCACCTGTCATGTTGCTCAGGAGCAGGGGTGACGGACACATTTTTCAGGTATTTTGAAGCAATCTCCCCTAATTGTACAAATTCCCTGTAGGACACCACAAACTTTTTTTAAAAAAGATGAATAAACACAAAGTGTGTTTTGCTCCTTGCTTATGCTCTGTATCAGTGGCAGTTCCTTCATAGGAGCCAGTAATTCTTATCTACTATATATTTTGGAAAATGGTTTGTCTGCCCATTCGTCGGTTCTCCAAAGGTTTGGCTACCCCTCAAGATATGGTCACCAAACTTAATGAGAGTTCCTGAGCTAGGGGTGGTAGGTTGTAGGTGTCTGGCTGCTGGCTGCCATTTTGAATCAAGATAGCAAACTGAAGCATGACTTTGGCATGACTTCTCCATTCTTTTTGGCATAAGTCTGGCCACCTCTCAAATAAGCAAGGACCAACTCTCTCCATATCTGAGACCCTTCTTCATTTGTCTGCTCCACAAGAGGTTTGGTGGGTGGCAACACAAGAATGGGCCTTTTCTTCAGCGGCTCCCTGCTTATGGAATGCTCTCCCCAGGGAGGTTCGGCTGGCACCTTCATCACACACTTTTAGGCACCAGGAAAGACTCCTTAACCAGGCCTTTCGTGGAGCCCTTTTAAATGTGTTGTGGAAAGGGGGAGATTATTGGTTTGTTTTCATTCATATTTTTATTATGTATTTTGGTTTTTTTATATTGTAATTTTATATTGTGGACTGCCTTGAGATCTAAAAGTATAGGGTGGTATACAATTTAGATAAATAAATCATCATCATCATTGCTGTTTTTGGCACAGAGGTTCCCAAGGTGGGGGTCTTCAACCATGTTTGGGTGCTGGGCACCATTTTGGATCAAGATGACAGACTGAAACCTGACTTTGGTGTAACTTTATCCACTTATTTGGCATAGCTTCAAAATCCTCTTGAGATATCGTCCCAAAACTCAACATGAGGCTTCCTGAGATAGGGGTGAAAGCTTTCATTTACATTTGGGCATGGGTTCCATTTTGAATCAAGATGGTGAGCCAAAATGTTATATTGGCATGACTTCACACAGTTTTCAGCGTGGGGCATTCAAATTCATAAGTTACACTATCTGTTTAAAAATCACAATATTTTATGGTTTCTACAAATTCCTGGGCAATACAAGGCACTCCTTGCTAGTCTATATTTTGAAAAGGTAGTTTTGTCTGTTCACAATGCATTTGTATAGCTTTTAAAACTTCATAAGCAAATTTTTCATGATGGTCCCTGAGATCAAGAAGCAGGTTTTCATCTATGTTTGGATACCACTGAATACCATATTGAATCAAGATGGCAGACAGAACTTTTCAAAAGTGCATTGATTTTTTTGGTTTCTTGGAATTCCCAAGCAACCCTTGGTATGAGGCTCCTAGTCTATTATACACCAAACATTCATTTATGTGTTTGCCTTCATTCAGTAACTGACAGGCACACACATAAACAAGAGAGAACACTTTAAGGCTTTTTATTTATAAGGATGCGATGAAGTTTCACCTGCTTGAAGATGAAGTTGAATTGGAGGAGGTTTCAGTCAATAAGAAGTGTTTCAATATGGTTTTGGCAGTTTGTTTTCAGTTTGGAAACTGAGAACAATCTACCTTTATCTAATTTGTGAACATGCTGTCTCTGACACTGCCTGTCATTTCAGTGCTTAAAAAAACACTTTCTCTTAAAGCACCTAAATCCCCTGTTCTTGTTTTTCAAATTGTATGTTATCGGCTTTCCAATGGTGCACCCTCCCCCACAAATTCCATATTCTTTGTCCAACTGTACACTTAAGAAGAAAACCTTGCCAAAACCTACAATTTTTCATGTAAATTATTTTAGGGGGCACATGACAGGGGTGGGCAGAGTTTGCCCAGCCATGACAATAACTCACATGTTTATACACAGCACACCACACACACCCTATATACAGTCACACAAGAGAATTTTTACAGTTCAATGACATATTCAGACAGACAAAAGTATTTGAGAATGGCATAGAGTGGAGCTATGAAGGGCATGGTTTGGGGAAGGTCTCAAGGGCCAAATATAGAGGCCTGGAGGACCTCAAAATGGCAGCTGGGCCCGAGCATGTCTCTCCCTGGTTCTGGTCCTGGAGCTGCAAGCCCTCCCTCTCTGCAGCTGCTATATTTAGAAACCGAACAGCCATGCCAGAGACCTTATAACACCATGCCTGTTGTGGCCCCGAGCTTCTAACTTTAATTAGAAACTTCCACATGCAATGAGGTGATACTGGGGGACCACTGAGGTGATTACAGGAATTACCTGGGGCTGAAATAAAGGTATCTGCCATTGCAACGAATATCACCGGAATAAAAGAAACCCCAATATAAGTCTGTTAATACAGAAATACGAAAAATAATACTCTCTCTGTGTGAGAAACACACACACACACACACACACACACACAGAGAGAGAGAGAGAGAGAGAGAGAGAGAGAGATCTGCTCTCTCTTTTCAGCCTGAGAACTAGTCCCCTCATATGAACTGTTTCTGGATTGACTTTGTATTAAAATGACATTATGCTGCAAAGTGTGGGAGGGGACAGATATGTAGCTGCTGTCATGTCAGAGAAAAATGAGAAAATGTGGGCTTTGATTCTGTTGGCAGGCTGGAGGGTAAGGTAATTCCAACAAGGAGGCAATGAGGCAAGATTTAAGATTTCTCCCTGTTGAATTTGGAACCTGGTGTGGAAGTGTGGGTGAGAATTGATGTTATTATAGGAACCCAGCTGGGATCCAAAGCTGTCGTTTAAGTGTTGCATCTAAGAAGATGGTGAATAAAGGCCACATCCACACTATATTTGCAGAGCACTACGATACCACTTGAAACTGTCATGACTTCCCCCAAAGAATTCTGGGAGCTCTAGCTTGCTAAGGGTGCTGAGAGTTGGTAAGGGGCCCCTGTCCCCCCCCCCCCACAGAGCTACAATTTCCAGAGTTCAGTGAAAAGAGGGATTTATCGTTACATTAAGGCTGCCATACACCTGGAATTTCCTGGACATAGCCGGGATTCACCTGTCAGAAATAGCATCCGGGTGGTTTTCCTAAAGAAAAAGCTCAAAACCTGAATTTCAGGGGGCAAACTTGGGGCAAAAAAACAAAACAAAAACTAACTCAACAACTTTTGTGTCCAGGCAGTCCCTGAGCTGCCCCGAACCTAAGTTCCTGGGCTTTGTACATTTATACAAGGACGTTAATCCTGATTTGGTAGTAGATAGACAGACAATACAGATGCTTTAACAATGATATCATATGTTGCCAACCAGATACTCCCATCAGCAATCTGGCTGCAGCACTGTGAGAGGTGAGGTTACAGGGAACCAGGCAGAGGGCTTTCAGTAGTTGTGTCTGCCCTGTGGAATGCCCTCCCAGCAGATGTCAATCAGAGCCCACAGAAAATAGTTATTGTTATTATCCAAACAATATGATCCATTGTTTACAATATACATTTCAAGCCTTTCGTTTCCATAATTAAAACATCACCAACAACAACATGAACCATATTTCTCTCCATAGCACTGAAACAGCTCTGAAAAATAAGCATCCATATAGACACTGAATCTTGTGCAATCTATTTGGAGCCCAGGGTGCAATGGTGCCGCATCTGAAGAGTGTGCAGCTTTGTGGCACATTCAGTACATTCACAGCCATGGTCATATCAGATTCCATCCCTGATGCTGCAAGTTGTCCCGGAGCAAATCTGCTCACACATTTATTCCCAGCAGCAATTTGGGGCAGGAAACTTCCTCAGTCATTTTGCAGATGGCACTTTGCTTTACCTAAAGCCTCAAATGAGATGCTGAATTATAAGCAGTGGCATTCCTCTCATCCCAGCGAGTGTACGCGGTCATCCCTGGATCTTCTGGGGATAAGCTGCACAATATTTCGGAGCTCATTTCACAGAGTGGGCTGGGCTTCCTCTTAAGCAGAGTGGCTCCACTAAAAGAGGATTTAGTATGTATATGTAGACACTGTGAATCAGTACACCAGGACAATCAAAACAGCAGGCTATGCAATGTGTATTTTATTCATTCATTACTACATTGTTATCCCACTTTTCCTCCAGAGAGTTCAAGACTGTGAACAAGGCTCCCCCCTCCAGTTTTATCCTCACAGCAATCCTGTGACTGGCCCAGCATCACCCAATGAGCTTTATCAGTGGGGATTTGAACCCTGGTCTCCCAGGTTCTAGTCCAACACTCTGACCATTGCACCACACTATCAAATGATTCTGGTTGTGATCAGCCACCAACTAACCAGGAACAATTGATGGAGTTACAGCAACTCTCATAAGACTGTGCAGGGCAAAACGCATGACCAGCCCTACCATTAAGCACTTTGACAGAAATGTTCTTGTATGGAAACTTCAGGCTTTACTCTAGAGAAAAGTCTCTGGTCATACCAGAGATGGAACTCAGGCTCTTCTGCATACAAACCATAGGCTCTCCTACTGACATAATCCCCAACTGTGCTGTGTTAGCTTACTCACATGTTTGAAAGTCCCAGACAGGGTTTCATAATGCCTTCCAACACATTTTTCAATGAAGTGTTTCTTTGATGGCTTGTTGAAAATTATGAGGACAGTTGTGCCTTCAGTGCAGAGACTGGGGAACCTATGGCCCTCCAGATGCTCTTTTTATCCCTGGCCATTGGTCACGCTGGCTGGAACTGACGGGAGACGGAGTCCAACAACATTGGGATGGCCCCAGGTTCCCTATTTAATAGTTGTGCTAAAGAGGAGGTAGCTTCCTTCCTTTGCACAATTCTTAAAGGTGCATGGGCACTCTGCCCTCTTTTTTCTATCTGGCTACCTCCAGTGTTAGATCCAGAATAAGCCAATTGGGCACTATTGAAATTAATGGGAGAGAGTAGCCATGACTTAACTTGAGTCCCATTTGTTTCAGTAGGAACAAAGTTCAACTAATTTAGTCTGGATATAACCCTATGTTTTCCTGGTGACGTTGGAAATACAATAGGTCAGAGACAGCTAACTCTGGGTGCTGCTAACCTCCAACTCCCATCAGCCCCAACCAGCATGGCCAAAAGTCAAGGATGATGGGAAATGTAGTCTAATAACATATGCATAGGTGCAGTTTATCCCCCTTATTTTTGGCAGTCACTCCCCCTTTCCCATCTCATCTTTCCTCTGATTTAACTAATTCTGTTTTATTTTCTTATTTTTTATAGTCACACTTATATTTAAGAATTCTGACTGTATTTCTGCTCTTGGCAGTTCTAAGCACACAGCTGAGCACACGCAAAGCCTAGCAAGGATAATTGCACCAGCTGTGACCTTTTAAAGCATGCATTTGGACCAAAACAGAGTCATGCCCCGCACCCGTCACTTCTGATTGACTTGGGCTTTACTTGGATTTGCATTTTGCAAATTTCAAATATTAGCTTTCTGCTGGGATGCTTAAACACTCTGAAGACTGTTGCAGGTGGCAGGCTTGGCGCCTTCTACCTGGAGGTGGAATTCATGTCACGAGTCCTTGCAAAGGTGCTTCAGAATGAGATCACCTCCCTAGCTGTAAGGAACTTCGTTACTTGGTAATAGGTGGGAAGAATTAAATCTGTGATAGTTTGGGTTGTAGGAGTGTGCTCATCATATTGGGAGGCGTATGCAAACCATTCCACTGAACAGACACAGCCAGTACTTTCACCTGTGAACATATCATTGGAAACTGCTAGATCTTCATGAAGTTGCTCCATGTGAGTAAACTACTGAACTGCAGGCAACAACTTCTCAGTGAAGTACAGGCCCTGGGCTGGCTGCACCCACCCAGGCTGGACAATGGATCCTTCTGGGCAGGAAGGAGTATAACAGGGCTCCATGCTGCAGTTGAGCTTTGCTTCATGAGATACTCCCACAGTGTGGGCAGTGATATTTAAGAGACACTAGGAATCATCTGTCAAGCTTGCATCAACTTCTTATGAGCAAATCTCCAAATCTTGTTGATGTCTTCCAGGTCTCTGGTCACCTCTCTCTTACAGTTTCCATGAGTTTTTGTGTGTCCCTGCAAACGTGGTTGTACTTGGGTGTGGACTTGCCCTACAGTCCTTATTCCTTACTTGTTTTCTTATTCTGACAGGTTGCTTGGCCCTGGCTGTTCTTGGGTGCCATGACGCCTGGCTAACTCCAGACTACTGCCCATGGCCTAACCCTAAGGCACAGGAAGCTGATTTGTTCTGGACGGACCATTAGCTTCAAGGAGATCCCAAGCAGAGGTTTTTCCCAATCTTGCTGCCTATAATCCTCTGGCTGGAAATACCAGGGTTGAAGCTGGGACCTTCTGCATGCAAAATACCATTGACTTATATTGTTTCAAGGAACTGACACCCAGGAACTGATCTGCACATAATAAGAAACACTTTTCATATTGTTGTTGCTGTTATGAGTAGTATATAGACTTCTGGTTGCAACAAGATGTTGGACTAGATGGGCCATTGGCCTTATCTATCAGGCTCTTCATGTGTTATGTACTCCCTCCAGCTTTCTTCTCCCCATAAAACACTTTAGGCACCTGGATTATAGTACACAAATAGAGGTTTGGATTCAGGTATTGGATCAGCTTCATCCCAACAGTAATTTACAGTCTGGGAGCAATTGCCCAGCTCTTTCTTACCTTCAAGCTTCTGGCAAGGTCCTGGAGGTCCTTCATCATTGGAATGGCTTGCAGAGGATGTCACTAAACACTCATTTAAGCAAACCCTCCTAAGTAAAAGAAGAAAACAGAGAATGGAATAGATCTTAGACTTCAGAACACTCATCTCTGTAGACCTGATGCAATTTCACACTTATCCAGGCTGTGTTCATTTCCCTCTTCCAATCAGAATGGGCCTGAGTGGCAGATTATTAGCAGTCATGGAACAAAAGGCAATAATTGCTCTTCCGAACAGGTGCATTACAAGGTTACAAACAGCATCTCAACCACCAAACATCAATCAACACAAAAAGATAACGGCATCTGGTTATGTATCCTTATTGAAAAATAAAATAGCCAGCAGTGGTCATTAGGTAAGGTGTGGCTTCTGACACTATCAGTATAATTTTCATCCAGTGTAACCCCTTATTAAAAATTGCTCCCATAGCTGGGATACAATTACTCCATCAATTGTTACAGTTGTGTGTTAATCATTTTCCATAGTTACCACCATTTGCTAGAGTTGATTGCATGCCACTGTTTGCTTTGGTCTTTTATTAGGCACTTGCTCAACTCAAATATTGGGGACAGATGTCTTAAGTGGGGTGTCACCATCAGTAACAGACGCCAAGCAAATCTATTTAAGAGGAAATAGATTTTATAGGAATGCCCCTGAGATCCCATGCTGGATAATAACAGCTGTTGGCATAGTCTCTCACTATTTATTAGGCTGAGACTGCTCTCACTTGCCATCAGTGTGAAGATTAAAAATAATAATAATTAAAAGCAAGGCATAATGAATCACTTTACTACAAACTACCTCTGCGTATAAGGAAAATGGACAGATTATGCTTTCATGTTTTTGTGCATGTTCAGACATTTCTACCCTTCACTTCTTCTGCACAGTAGGTGTAGCACAATCCCCTCTCCATCTTTTAAAAGGCACTGAGTAAGGAGTTCTTTCCCAACCATCAGTTTTGAATTGAGTTTGGTTCCTAGAACTTCTTGTGAACTATAGTGGTGCATTGAGTGATATAACAGAATCCTTACTGAATGTTGATCTATCAACAAGTCCTAAACTATCATACAATTACTGACTAACATTTGTGTGCATGAAAGGGTTAACCTGAGCCTTGAGCTCAAGTTACCAGAGTGGGTGTGGCTTTGCAGGTTCTCTCAGCAACCTCTGCTCCCATCCTTTTCAGTCTTTTTCTCTCTTCCTGCTTCCTGGAACAAGCAGAAAAGGAGCCATGCGACTTGGCTCTCAGCTCAGCAAATTCTGGAAAAGAACCGGATCTCTCCAAAAGGGAGATTTTACAGCCTGCATCTTTGCTAATCCAAAGATTGCATGATCCTTTTGCAATGAAACCAAGTAATTGTCTGTTTAAAGCCATATGGAACCTCTTAATCTTTATTTTACTGCCAGTGGATGGAGACTTGTTTGCTGCAACTTCTGGAAACATTGTGAGTAAAATATTTACTCCTCACCTTATGCAGACTGCAATCATATAACCTTGGAGTAAGCTCCATTTAATTCAATGGTGCTTCCTTGCATAGGGATGCAAGGAGACAGAAATTCCCATATTGTCCTGCTCTAAGTAACCGTGGAGTAGGCTTCTGAGATCCAGTGCTGTTTTTCAGGGGGTACTTAAGGGTATGCAGTACCTGCCCGATTGGTGTTGTTAAAAGGTGTGTCACTTATTGTAACAACTCCATGGTGAGTACCAGCACCTGTTTTTCTAGAAAAGAAAAGCACTGCTGAGATCTATGGGGTGTGCAGGAGTAAGTCCTCCGCAGACTGCAACAATCTACTGGGTATAAGGGATAAGGCAGGACCTCAAATAACCTGGTGGCGTTTATATGTTAGTACCACAACCTTGAACTTACTTGGCAGCAAAATTTCAGCAAGAGCAAGTCCCACAAAGTAATGTGTCATGCGCTGGTGGTACTCTGTCTCTATAAGCATCCTAGCCACTGCATTCTGCTCCAGCTGCCACTTCAAGCCCAACCTAAAGGGTATCCCATATAGAAGGCATTGCAACAATTTATTTATTTGTTGCATTTATATCCCACCATATCTCTCCAAGGAGCTTAAGGTGGAGACATGGTTCCCCTCCCCATTTAATCTGCACAACAACCCTGTGGTGTTGGATAGGCTGAGAGGCAGTGACTGGCCCAATGTCACCCAGTGAGCTTTGTGGCTGAGTGGAGATTTGAACCCTGGTCTCCTAAGGTCTATGTCTGACACTATCACCACTGCACCACACTGCCATCACACTAATGGCGGAGTTACCAATGCATGGATGACAAATAAAAATAATGCTGACCCATTTTTATTTTGCCAACTCAGTGAGTAAAGAACTTGAACTCTAGAAGGGAGGGGAGACATTGCTTTGGACAGAATAAAGAGACAAGGGACGTGGTTATTTTTAAATGTTAAAAGCGTTCGTCTGCTAAGAAGCATGATAAGTGAATCAATCAGAAAGGAGTTGGTGGGTAGAAGGATTAAATGGGCAATAAAAAGGATACACGGCTGACCTCCAATGGAGGAGGGAGTTGATAATGGGATAAGTAAATCTTATGAAGATAATAAGGATATAATTATGGTTGAGCTCAAACTACTAAGTACATAGTTTGAACCTCTTGAGATATATGCAGATATAAAATTTCAGGATAGTTTGGTAGCAAATGATTATTTTCCGTGCCCCTGTGTAAGAGGCTTGATTAGTGCAAATACGTGGTCCTCTTAAACTTCACCTACCATTCATAATGAGGAATATGGAAGGTCTTTTAGGGTTTCTTTCATATTCTTAGTGTCTCAGGGCCGTAGGGATAGTGGAGGTGGTTGGGGGTTCGTATCCCCCTCACAGATATTCTGCTAGGGTCAGACAAAACTGTCAACTCTCTCCCAGTTTGTCCCTTTTCCAGTCTCCAGTTCTCCCCATTTCAATGCCAGTTTCTATAACCTGCATGAAAATCTGTGTGCATTTTCAGCTTATTTGGGGTGTCATGAAAGATCAAGGCAGTAGTTCGTTGTGTAATGTTAATGCATTTTAATAGGGAGGGGTAGAAGCACTTTTGGAATTTGTATGTGTGTGCTGCAGGTGCCCAAATAACTTCATGGGTCTTGATGAATATTAATATAAAATAAAAATAAGTAAGCAGTATTGCAGTTAAGGGCCTGGGAGCCACATTCTTTTCTGGGTAAATTTCCAGAGGCCACATGCCAGCAGTTGGCCAGGCAAGAGGCAAAAGTGAGCAGGGCAATGGCAGCAATTTTTACCTTTCTACAGTAAGCTAGTTTGTGCTCACATCCACACATCCTTCCAATACTTCACCAAGGAAGGGAAGAGGCTCTCTCAGAGAATGTGTTCCAGCTAGACAATGGCACTTGCACTACCCCAACTACTTTTTAGATCATTTAGATATTTTATTTTTTTACTGCATTGTTTCAATACTGTGTTGCCACCCTGAGCTCCTGAGGTGGCGGCGGCAGGTGGGGGTAGAATATAAATTTAATAAGTAAATAATGAAGATGTTGAGGGCCAGACTGAGAATTTTGGGCAGGGTGGGAGAGGCATTTTAACCCCAGGCCTGAGGTTCTTCTGAGTTGTTTACTAAGAACCAATTCTGGCCAATGAGGGCTGAGGGAATGGAGAAGCACAATTCTTTTAGATTGTTCAGAAACAGGGCTATGTATTTAATGTAATTGAACAAACTCAACCCTAATGAGACCAATGTATTCATGTTGTGGCTAATCTGTGGTTCCTTTCTTCACACAATGCATAAACAGCTGAGGAGCTGGGGGAGGGGCTCCTATCCCCATAGTGGCAGACTCAGCAGGAACACACAGGGCTAGGTCACAGCTTTCTCTGTTATTGGATGAGATGCATTGCATTTTTATTTAGACTGTAATCTTTTCCAAATGTGCATTTACTGCATACTCATTAGCACATGCAAATTTTATGCAAATCGGTGTCCTCTTTTAACATTGGCGAGGCAATGCTGGAAGAAGAAGACGAAGAGTTTGGATTTGATATACTGCTTTATCACTACCCGAAGGAGACTCAAAGCGGCTAACATTCCCCTTCCCCTTCCTCCCCCACAACAAACACTCTGTGAGGTGAGTGGGGCTGAGAGGCTTCAAAGAAGTGTGACTAGCCCGAGGTCACCCAGCAGCTGCATGTGGAGGAGCAGAGGCGCGAACCCGATTCACCAGATTACGAGTCCACCGCTCTTAACCACTACACCACACTGGCTCTCTGGAGAAGTGAAAGCACACCCCCTAGGCATGATTCAGTTGCATCTGGTTTGGATGGATGGAACACCCTCATCCACAGATGCAGGAATAGGGGCCATGACTGGTATGGGAGAAAGTGGGAGGCTTGTTGTGGAGTGAAGATCAACCCCCACCATGGAGGCAGAGCAGCCGGGTGGCTCATTCCTGGGAGCCACTCAAAAGTCCAAGGCTTCCACATATCTGCACTTGCACACACATATTGCCTTCTGAGGAAGTAAGCGGTATGATCCCAGTTCAAGGGAAAATTCCAGCCAGGCAAAATGACTCAAGGAGGGCATGCCTATGAAGACTATGGCCTGAGAAAGGGACTGTGGCCTGAGGACAGGTTGTAGCCTAGGGAGGTTCTCAAGGCACTGAGGTTCCTCACCCCTGAGTTAGGGCCTACTCTAAGCAAGACAATGGTGGCGGAGAATGTATGAGGCTGGACTGCTGAATATAAAAGTCAAAGAGGCAGGCCAAGAGGAAAGAAATTCTATGGTTAGGGAAGAAGCAGAAGCAGTAGAAGAAAAGGACCACATTCACCGCCCCCTTTCCTCTGGCCAAGGCCAAAGATTTGCTCCAGCCCTCTATCAGTATCCCACTTCCATTAGAAAGCAGCAGAAGTTAAATTTCAAGGATGGAGTTTGAATGGCCTTTAACCAGAGTTTTCATCCTGCAATCAGTCGACAGTCCCAATACTAGAATTGATTTCTTAACACCCACTTCTCTTGGTGCAAAGAGACCACCTGATCTTTGGCACTCAGGAGCACTTAAAGAGCTCCCTTTGACTTCATCCCCACCTGCAATTTGTGTGATGGTTCGCTTTGATACTTTCCAAACACAATTGGTTGAAGCAGTGGCAAAATTTGCTCCTGCTGTTGATTGCTGGTGTGTGTATAAAGGCTGGTTTAGAGAGTGGGGGGGAAGCAGCTTGTGTTTTAAGGAAGGCTAATTTTCAAGAGATGATGGAGGTGCTTAAGAAGTGGAAAAACAGCGCATAAAGAATGGGAGTCATGTTTCAGCAAAAGTGACAGGTACATGATTGAATAAAATGAAAGCAAATGTGACAGACAACACGGGGTCTTGCAAGATACCGTAGACTTTGTATTTTTTTTTCCTTTTAGCGTTCAAAAATGCAAGCATAGCCCTGAGACGCAGCCCTTGAATAACTGTCAATCAAAAAGGAACTTTAAAGTGCCGTGGGGCAGGGGGAGGGGAATGAAACAAAGAGAAGTACAAAAGCTTCATCCAAACCAAATTGCTATCTAGGATGTTTTCTCTTTCCTGCACCCACCCCGCAACACACACCTGCTTATGCAGAAATATGCACATAAACTGTACACATCATTATGGCTACTTGGATGCAGGTCAGGCTGTAATGTACGCAAATGAATACCTAGATGAATAATGGGTGATGAGACAGTGTGATTGGCGTGCACAATCAGCTGGAACATGCACAAGCAAATTAGGTCATTGCCTCCATCGTTCTGCAGTGTCAGTGTAGGCGCATACATCACAATGTGGGTTGCCAACTTTGGACTTGAAAATACTGGGCTGTCTTGGTGGGGCCAGGGGGGGTGGAGTGGAGAAGAGGTGTAGCTTAATGGTAAAGTATATGTGTTGCATACAGATGGTTCCAGATGCAGTTCCCTGAATCTCCAGATATAGCTGAGAAACATCTTGTCTGGAACTTGAAAAACTGGGGCCAGCCAGTATAGATAATGGTGGGGGACCCCAATGCTGGGGCCAGAATGCAGTTCTTTAGACCTCTCTGCCTGGCCCTCAGTATGCTCCCCAACTCACACTGCGTTCATCACCAACCCTACTCCAAGCCCCTCTAAAAATACTATTTTGTCTATCTTGTGAACTGTGATTCTTGCCTGGATAAATATGTGTGAGTTTGTGTGCTTAGAAACATCTGTCTTTTCCATAGTTGGAATGCTTCATCTACTGGCATGTGGCCCCTGGAAGTTTCCCAATGAGGAAATGGGTTTCACAAGCTGAAAAAGCTTCCCCATCCCTGTCTTAAGATCCAATCTTTAGATTTGCCAGGTAGAATTGTCCCCTGCTTGGAACCCTGGGGCGTTGCTACCAGTCTGTGTAGATAGCACCAAACTAGATAGACCAAAGGGTCTGACACAGCATAGAATCAAAGAATTGTATAAGTGTAGAGTTGGAAGTGACACTAAGGGTCATCTAGTCCAATTTCCTGCAATGCAATCAATGACAGATGACCATCCAAACTCTGCTTAAAATAGGGTTGCCATACATATGGAATTTCCAGGACATATCCAGAATACCACAGTCGGAAGCAGTTTCCAGGCAGAAATCGGCAAAATGTCCAGGAAAATCTGGACGTATGGCAACCCATGTCTGCAGTGCTTTTTTCCACTTTTTGAAATATAGCAACCTTACTTAAAAAACTCCCAAGGAAGGAGAATCCACCACCTCGTGTGGGAGTCTGTTCCATTGAAACTGGGAACTAGGGATGCTTCCCATGTTCCTAATCAGCTGGGGAAGGCAGTTGTGGGTTTCCTTGGAAATTCAGTCTGCCCACTGCATGTCAGTATTCAGCCCTGCCCGCACCTGGAGCCTGAGGTCTCCTTAGAGGAGGAACAGGATTGCTCAGCAGATTCTCTGCACCTTGAGGTGTTGGATCCAGACACCAAAACCCTGAGACTAGACTTCTTGACACCAGTTTATAAGTGTTGACTTCTCTGAGGGTGGATCCTTTATGTAGCCAAACTGGTGGATCCTTGTGCAGCCAGAATGGTGTCATCCAAGTCCATGCAGGATATGGCGCCATCCATGCATAAGCTGGCAAGGTTTGCAGAAGAAAGGAAAATCTTTAAATAAAGAAGGAACCCCAAAATCAACTCAGTGAGGACTGAGCATACCCAGTAGCCATGGAATAAGTAAGAGAAATGAAATGTAAAACTGGAGCAGGATGATGGATTGGAGCATCACAGAATGAGACAGGGACGGCTGGTTGGAACCCTGAAGAGGAAGACTCCATTTTGTTGAAGGTTATACTTCTAAGGCCAAACAAAGAAGCATTCAGCAGGAAGTTGGAACTCTTTGCTGCTTGTGATTACGGTATTGAAAGCAGACAAGAAAGAACTTTCATGGGACACGCTTCCCAGCCAATCAGTGATGGTGTGCCTCTTCTTCCCTGGAGTTTCCTTCCCTTGGAAAGACATGTCCTAAAAAGCCTTTTCACAAACAGGCCACATATTTTATGCCCTTAGGCTTCATTGACTATTTATTAATTGTTGTTATTTGGTAGATTTATATCAGGCACTTTTAGAAACAGTACACAATGTGCCTTACGTAAAATCAATATAATATAAAGGAGGAGGGGACAAATAAATAAAATATTTGTAATGTATGATAAAATCAAAATTATTAAAGAGAGAGAGAGAGATCTGCTTTCAGTGCAGCTGTCTTCCCAGCCCATCCAAATCTCTTCCGTCTTCACAACAGTTATGACTATGGTTAATACTGAGTAGCTAAACTTCTCTGGTCTTATGCTAATTGTGAACATTCTGTGACATCACAGAAGGAAGGTCATTGGACAGCAAGGTTTGCAGACAACAGGTAGTCATTTATACCCTATATACTGTTTTCTGTATTTTCAGTATCCATTTACCTTATTTTCATTTTTAAAAAACATTTTCTACTGTATGTTTTCTCTCCCCTTGCCAGTGAGGACAATTTCCCCTGTACCCAGGAGGCAATTCCAGCATCTAATAATTTTCTCTCTGTTAGGAAGCTTTCCCTGATGGCACAAACAAAAGGCCTCTTCCACCCATCCCCAGGCCAGCTTCTGGATTTAGTTGCTCCATGGTGTTCTGCTGCACAGATGTCTCCAAAGAGACAATGTGTGAAGCTGCCTGCCAGATGACAAGAGATGCTTTGAAATTTAGGCTTAGACAAAAATAATATTTCTGGTTAACTTATTTTTACAGAGTGTGACAAAAGCAGAGTTGAGGATGGTAGGAGAAATGAGGAACATTATCCGATTGTTCTCTTGATATGGGGAGAAAATTAATGGCAAATGAAGCATGCCTTCCTCACATGAGCTGCAAGGTCCCCCCAAAAAGATTCAGTTGCAAATCTCAGGTTGAGTTTTCCTTGAGTGCAAGTCAACATGAATGTCTTCTGTGTATCTTCTGTTCACTTCAATAGGGCTGCCCCAGGAGAATTTTCATGAAGAAGCAGGCTTTGCTTTTCTTCCAGCAAAATTTAAGTACATTTCATTCATTCATTCATTTCCATTTTTCTCCAAAGAACTCAAGGTGGTATACACACATCTCATCCCCATCTTATCATCACTCTGTGAGGTAAAGTTAGGCTGAGAGGCAGTGACTGGTCCAGGGTCACACAGTGAAATTCATGGCCAAGTGGGGATTTGAACCCTGGTCTCCCAGGTCCTAGTCTGACACAGTAACAACTATGCCACACTGGCTTTTTCACCCAGGGCCATAGCTCAGCAGTAGACCATCTGCATAGCTGTCAACGCAAAAATAAGGGATCAGCAGCCAAAATAAGGGATTTTCCAGGCACAGGTATGTTCAACTTCTGAGCCCCTCCGAGCCAAAGGCAGAAAGCCTAGCCAGCAGCCAAACGAAGCCTGAAGCCTCAAGGAAAACCACCGTCACCTCTCCGCTGGGAAGCGCTGAGCAAAGGCGAGTCCCCAGGCAACACAGCCAATTTGATCAGCACAAGGCATGCAAGCTCCACCCCCCAGTCGTTCTTAGACTTCTTATTGGGTGAGCAACACAGCCAAGCAACACAGTTGGAGCCTCTCTCCTCCCTGGCCGGCAGGGAGGGAGGGAGAGGAGCTGCTTCCTTTGAAACCTGGGAAATTTAAGGGACATCATCAATAAGGGACAGCAGCGGGACACAGCGCTGGGATAAGGGACTGTCCCGCCAAATAAGGGACGCTTGACAGCTATGACCATCTGCCTGGCATACAGAAGGCCTAAGGTTAAATCTCCGGCATCTCTAGGTATGTCTGGGAAAGACCCTGGCCTGAAATCCCAGAGCAGCACTGCCAGTAAGTGAGGACAATACTGAGCTAGATGGACCTCACAGAGCTACACTTCCCAGAGCAGTTTAACCATCAACAGGAGTCTTCTAACAATTCTCAGCACCTTTAGCAGCCTACAGATCCCAGGATGCTTTGGGGAAAGCCATGACAGTTTGAAAGGACATGATACTGCTTTGAATCTATAGTGCCTTAGGAGCTTCAAAAAAACCCTTCAATTTTTTGATACATTTACATCTCTTTCTCTTAAATTCTCCATGCATTGCTCTGTTACTTATTATAGACTGAGATCAATTAACTTCTTGATTTCTTTTTAAAGGAAGAAATGAAATACACACGAGTGCAAGAAACCTTCAGATTCTCTCTGTGCTTTGCCTCTTGCTTACTATGTCAGTTCATATCTGCAGGGAGAGAAAGGGAGCTAACTCTTATGAGCTATGAAATATTCATCGCCACACCAGTGCGTTAACTTGGCCTTACCTCTTCAAAGGGAATGCTTCTCGGCTTGGATCTCAAGAGACCGGTTTGCGAGTCAGGCAAGCTAGTGAGTAACTTATTGTGTCATTAATATATTGGTCATGTCATCTCCTCGTTCTCATTAAAGAAACTCTGAAGTCCATGTCAGCCTGTGAAGCTGCCCAGCTTCAGATGATATGTCATTTCCCTTCCTCCTCTTCTCCCTATTTTTATTTTATTTTATTATTTTTGCATTCAGCAAGCAGCAGGATGGATTAACCCTCCAGGATTGAAAAGTGAAAAGGTTTTGTAGATGTGTTGAACAGATGCTATAAAAGATCTTTCTTTTAAAAAAAGAAAAGAAAAGAAAAGATGAGGAACAAACCATCCATCAACTGGGATTTGGAGTGAAATATTGGACTCTCTCTCACGGTCAGCACCCTGGCAGCTGAAGCAGCATTCAAAATCCTGTTGTTAATTCAATTCAACATGTTAGACCAGAAACACTAGCAATGGAGGGGGGAAGGAACAGATGATAGCTCACTCCTTTGGTTTCTCCCATGATTTGCCCCACCTTGTATTCAGGGCCTGAGTTGCAGAACATGCAGAACACCTTGCAGAACATGGCCTGAGTTGGAGAGGGTCAAAAGGTTTACTGCTTCAATATTTTATAATCTGAAATCTGTGAATTAGAGAAGACCCCTAGCATGAATTAGACATGACCCCTAGCTTGGTATCACCCTCATGTCCTGGTTGTGGGCTTTCCCAAGCTGGTTTGTCACTAACTGTCAGAGGCAGCATGCCTCAGAATACCAGGTGAGTCCAGCAACACTTGTTGTTCCAAGCATCTCCTGCTTGCAAGCTTCCCATTGGGGGCATTGGTTGGCCACTACAAGAACAGGATGCTGGACTAGATGGGCCACTGGACAAAGATCACTGTAAATGTAGCCTACTGGAGTAAGGTGGCTGTAGGTGTAGCCTACTGGACAATGTAGCCTATTGGACAAAGGAAGCTGTAGATTTAGCCTGCTGGATGAATGTAAGAGTCACATCTATTTCTCTGCCAACTTTTGCCAGTGGCCCCAGCCTCCACTGACATCTGCATGTGGCCTTCAGGCTGAAAAGGACCCCCCAAGCTTTAAAGTCTCGCGAGGACATAGCCCTCCAAATAGCAGTTTGGCTGCTCATTCTTCATTGTCCAAAAGTCCTTGGGAGTTTATGGTTCAGTGCTAAATCTGTATCTTCCTTTTTGATGAGCCTTTTTATGATGGATAGTGTAAATTATTTTAAGGTAACTTTTTTGTCAGCTTGAACTCCTGACAAAGATAAATTGATGTGATGCCTTTTAAACTGCCCTTATGAATTAACGCTCAACTCCCCTTCCCCTCTCTCAGTTCAAGTGGGAGTTTCAAAAGGTTTATAGATGATTATTTTGCCACTTTCCAAGGGTCCCAGTTAGGGATGCAGAGTCACCTGCTTGTTCAGCTCAAAGGCTATTGGATTTTTGCAAGTATTCCCTTTGAATATTCAGAAACACATTAGAGGGAGTTTTGTGTGTGTGAATATTCAAAATGAATGCCTGCAAAACTCAGTAATTGAAAACCAAGTAATTACAGATATGCGAAGTCACTCACTGTCACACATGCTGCAGGCTGAGAAACAAGAAGGGGATCAGGGGTCATCTCAATAGCTTGGATTGTTCTACCCTCCATCACAGCAGCTGTGGTAAATATGGCGCCTCTGAGCACATTTTGGCATGTCACTTCCGGTAGATCATGGGAAATTATCCTTTCTGAAACATCTTTAGCAGGAAGTGGCATTTCTGATCATTTCCCCAATCATCCCCAGTTATTTTTTTTATTGATTTTCCACAATTTTTAACAAATGATGACCAACTTAGTACAAATATAAAAGCTGACTTCCCCCGCCCCCAATGTTCCTTTTATTTTCCTCCCTCCTTTGCTGTTCCCAATACATTTCCACCAGTTGCACTTGTAAACGTTTTGTTTGTGAAGTGGGCAGGAAGGTGGCAGGAGGAGGTCACTGTCAGTCATTTCCAATATCGGCCCAGTCATTGGGTTTAGCTTGTCTCAAAATGAGCCCTGGGTTTTTATTTTTTTTAAGTGGGGGCCTGAATTTTTGAGGGCCCCCCCATTTATAATTACTCACTATATACCTAGCCCCACTACTTTTACTTCTTCACCACAATAATGTCTGTATAAGAGCTCTGATGCATCTCAGTGCTATGCTAATGAGAACTAATGCAGGAATATTTATGCAATCCTTTTGAAATGCCAAGTGTTTGGGGAAGAAGGAAGTGCAAGGAATAAGTAGCATGTGGTGGTTAGAGTGCTGGACTAGGATCTAGGAGACTAGAGTTCAAATCCCCACTTGCCCATGAAGCTTACTGGGTGACCTTGGGCATGTCTCTTAGGTTAGCCTATCTCACAGGGTTGTTGCAGAGATTAATGTGGGTGTATACCTCCTTAAGCTCCTTGGAGAAGTGGTTTGAGATAGGTGTCATAAAATATAAATAAATACATATTTACATGAAAAGCCAGTGTGTTATATTCAGGAAAAGACAGAAAGGAAAACTACAAAGGGAACCCCTGTCTCACCTGCCACTAAAAGGCTGCATAAGGATATCATAATGTAAGTGGGATCTGCATTTGATTCTTACCCAACTTAATGAGTTAGAGAACTTGTTCAATATACTTTAAGGACCAGCTTTCACCAGCATTTGCAGAAAGCAGATTCTAGAGTTGCCACCAATTTTCTCCCACAGCAAAACTGGGAGGAACTGTACTGGGGAGTAACGTCCAAAGAATCTAAGCAGAACAAATAGGGTTTCAATAAGGCTAGTGGAATTTCATGGGGAGGTGATGCGGGGATACCTACATCGCTGCTTGCACATAATACTCTTGTCAATCCTCTACTGGGTAGGGGCAAGAGTTCTGCAATATTGGAATTCTTGTTGGGAATCTGTGTTTCTTGAAGGTACTCTCCATACAGTAGGTAAAGTTGGCAAGTCCTGGAACAAGCTGCGCAGAAATCAATTTTTGGTTTGTATCCAATGTCATTCTACTCAGAGGAGACCCATGGAATCTAATGGACATGGTTAATGCAATGTTATTAATGTCAATAGGTCAACTTTGAGCAGAACTTAGTTGGATCGATGTGTCCCTTTGAGTCTAATTCGGTGGCTCCCTTTGTGGACAAGCATAGGTATTTTTTGTATCTTTTAGAGCAAATGTTTTCTATACGTGATGAAAATGTAGTGTAGGGAAATAGAAAAAGGTATTAGATCCCCTATATCAGTAAAAAAAATATTTTATTTTATTGCAAAAGGTTAGAGGTTCACTTTTTCTTTTCTTTTACCACACTCTACTGATAAAGAACCTCCAGAAGTGGTTAGCAACCTGAAAAGCAGAATTATAATAAATCCAGTGATAGCATAAAACAATCTTTTTAAAGAGCAATAGCTGCAAAGAAATAAAAATGCACATTAAAACAGCAATAAAATCCTTGGGGTATATTGAAGATGCTCTCAGGTGCCATCAGGAACTAAAAATTAAAAATTAGATAATTAAGCTTAAGAAATATAGAGCTAGCAAATCCATAGAAGAACAGAGGTGGTCCCAGTATAAAAGGAAGGATTAAAAAATAATGAGATGCACATTATTTTGGCTATGAGGGATGGCACAAGAGTTCAGCCCCTACCAGGCTTGGTCCTGATGTCACCCGATTTTGTGATGAACAATGCCACAATTGGATCACAACTGGAGGTCCCTGGAGCATCTGTGAATTACACCTTGTGGGATCAGTTTGAGTTGTTACAGCCCAAGGATGTGAATAGGACACTTTTGGTGGTGAGGCCAACAATGTGCCCTCTTGATCCCTGCCCAACATGGGTGATAAAATCTAGTAGAAGGGGATTGACTGAGTTGGTCCAGGGAGTGTGCGGTGCCTCATTGTGGGAGGAAGATATGCCCATCACCTTGAAAGAGACTGGGTGTGGCCCTTCTTAAGGAGGGTGTCCCTGGGAATATATTTAACTCTGATTAAATCCTAGAGGGAAACAGGTGGGTGAAAGAAGAAATAGGGTGGATTCATTTGGGGTCCAAAATTTGTGATATGCAGGTGGAGAGATTCATTCCCTTTTTGTGGGGAGAGATTTTATTTTTAAAAAACTAAAACTACTAATAAAGCTGTTAAATAATTGGAGGTTCCTCTTCCGGTCTGGGGCTCAGTCTGAGAAGATTGAAAAGAAGCTAATAAAGTTCTAAAGGGATTCATGAGTTTCAGATTTGATATGTTCTTCTTCAACCCCATCCCTAGAAAATGGTGTCCATTCTCAATATCATAGAAAATAAAATGGTGTTCCAAGATTAAGTGATTTGCTTTGGCTACCCACTGGTCCATAGCCAAGCTATGATGCAACCACAGTGGTCACCCAACTGACCCTTATTTACATGACAGTAAGTAGAGAGGGGAGCATATGTTTAGACAGATAAATTTGGAAAAAAATACATGGACGTTGATGGATGAGTCAGGTTTTGCCAGGTGGGCTGCCTGCGATGATAAATCCCCTTGGCTGTTTGAGGGATCTTTCCGCTATAATGCACCTCATTGTTCTCCCTAATGCAGGGTTCTAAGAATAGGCTTAATTAGCTCTCGCCACACCACAGTCAGGAAGGGTTGCGTTCATTTTCATTAGTGTTGACCTGATCTCGTCTCCAAACCCACATTGTTATAATTGTTAACGATGCTCCTGAGAGGTATTACTATTAGCGAGATGGAAAAGGCACCAGGCCAGCTTGTTTATAACCTAAGGTTTGTTAATCTGTCAAGTAGGAGAGAACTATTTGTGTGTGAGCTTTGTTGGCATGTCATGAATCAGTCTCCTTGTCATCGTAACTTAGTGTTTTTTTGAGGAGACCAGCAAAAAATGGAATCACTGTTCAAAACAATCAACAGTTGAGTTAATAATGGTCCCATGCATTGTGAGAGGTAGTCACATTCACACCATGCATTTAAAGTGGAATGAAAGAACTTTTAACAATCATGGCTTCCATCAAAGGATTCTGAGGGCTTTAGTTTATTTAGAGAGCTGAGAGTTGTTAGTAAACCCCTATTCCCCTTCACAGAGCTATAATTCTCAGAGTTCACCATTAAGAGGGATTGATTGTAACAAGTGCCTTTTTTTCTAGAAAAAGAGGTGCCGGTTCTCACCATGAAGTTGCTACAGTAAGTGCCACACGTTTTAACAACAACAAAAAGAGGTGCCGGTACTGTATACCCTTGAGTACCCCCTGGAAAAAAGCCCTGATTGTAGCTTATGGAGGGGAATGGGATCTGGCTTTCCCCTTATGCTCTGGCTGGTGTGAGTGATGGGTTTCCAGACGTATCTGTGATTGCTCCACTCCTTTAAGCCCCACTACTGGAAATAGGAAACTGCCTCATACCAAGTTAGACTCCGTCTAGCTCAGTGTTGTCAGCACTGATTGAATGGATCTCCCAGTTTTCAGGAAGGGAAGATTCCTAACCCTACCTAGAGATGTTGAGGATTGAACCCAAGTCCTCTTGCATGCACAATGCATGCTCTACCATTGAGTTGTGGCAGTACACCTAAACCTTAAGTAAGTCCTTTATGTCCTTATGGTTCTGAATAAAAGCTTGAAAGATGAACTTAGGAAGATGTTATATACCAAGGCAGACCATTGTTCCATTGGGCTCATCATTGTCAACAGCAGCTGCTCTTCAGGGTTCCAGATAGGGAACATTACTTGCCCTACCTGGAGGTGCCAGGAATCAAACCTGGGAACATCTGCATGCAGTGCTGATACTCTACCACTGAGCCACATCTTCAAAGGATGATTTCTTAGGAACATAGGGAGGCACCTATATATCAGACTTGACCATTGGTCCATCCAGTTCAGTGTTGTCTACCCTGACTGGCTGTGGCTGTTCAGGGTTTCAGGAAAGAGGTTTTTTTCCTCCATCCCCAATCCTACCTAGAGATGCTGCAAACTTGGGAGCTTCTGCAAGCAATGGGGATGCTCTGCCACTGAGCGACGGTCCTTCCACCAGCAGGGATTAGATTCTACCCCCCACCCTAGATAGTGAAGCTAAAGCCTGGGGCTTGACCAGCGTGTCACTAGAATCCAGGGGTTTAGCCAGCAATTTAAAAATGGAACCTCCTCATGTATTTCCCCCCCTTTCTTTCTTTCTGAGACCCCGCAGTGCTATTTTTCCAGTCAGAATCAGAAATGGGCACTTATCTATTGAAATAAAGTCCTTTGAGGAGTTGTTAAGTTTCTAAAGCAGAGTGAAGCATATCATTTTTCATTATCAGCACCAAGTAGCTTTCCTTTCTTTTTTACCCCAGTCTTTAAATAGCCTGCAGGCATGATTTCCATACGTTTAAAATGATCCTTAAATACGAAATCGTTTTTACATGCTTACCATCTTGTCTTAGACCAAGAACATGCTATTTTTAAACAGAAATGAAAACTATTATTTTCTCCCTAAGCATCAAAGTAGACTGATTGCCAAGGAAAGAACATTAAAATGGCCTGTCCACCCCACCCCCAAAACAACTATGAATCATCCATGCAGGTTCCCATCTTTTTATGTCAGGGCTTAAGCAATACCTAAACTTCTAACAAACTTCTGTTGTAATTTAGTGATGCTAGAAATATTTTCCTCTTTGTAGGAAAACCCAATTGATAAGAGCCAAATGGTGATGTATTTTCCTTTCTGTTTTTAATGTCCTTTGAGAAGGAGGAAAGCATTCTAGCATTATACTGAAATTTTCTACATTTTTCATTGGAGCTTTGTCAAGTAATGGAAAAGGAAGTTGCATGGGGAAATTATCAAGAGAGAGAGAAAATGTTGGTGGAATTCTCATGGGTTGACCTGTGTGTGTGTGTGTGTGTGTGTGCTTGTGCTCACCTTACTTTCAAAGTGTCTGAGGATTTGTGTGAGTGCCCTTTCATTTATTCTACAAATCTCTGGTGGTCTGCAAAAGCCAGGTCTCCTGTGTGCTCACACTTGAAAGCCCCATGACACCCTCTGTTGAGCTTTCCTGTAAGTCCTCTGAGGATGTTTGTGTTCACCTAACTTTCAAAGTAAACGGGCATTTTTGTACATGTCCTTTCTTTCATCCTACAAATAATCTCTCTGGAAATCTGCATGCTGCAGCCTTCCTGGATGAACCTCTTTACCCTAACCCTTGGCTGCTGAGAAGAGTGTTTTCAGGGCCCACCCTGCTCCTGTCTTCCACTTTAATTGTTTTCAATTCTGAATTCTAAATTGTTGTAGATAGTGAACGGTATAATAATAATAATAATAATAATAATAATAATAATAATAATAATATAGGTTGCATTGAAATGGACTAATGTTAGCAGATGCTAGGTACTCAGGTAACAACTTTACAAGGATTGGAAGTGACGCTGGCAGCCACTTCTGGAATTGTAAATCAAGGCTTTGTCAATGTGCTGTTTCCTTTTGTCAATAATTTGGCAGGTAATCGCATTAGGCCAGCTCTAATCAGTGGAATGTTCACTCCCTGATCATAATTATAGGGGACAGCAACAATGTGTACTTTGGTAGACGAAAACAGAAGTGGACTTCCTAGAAATGTATTTTTTGAAAAATCATCCATATTTATTTATTTATTAAAAAAGATGTACTAATGTAACCATTTGCCTGTTCTATGAGTTTTGTCCTTAATTAGTCCAAGACGAAAGGGCACTGCTTATTAAAGATGCTTTTATCACTCCACTCGCAGTAACCAACAATTAACAAAGGGAGCTTAAGCAGAATATGATTGGCCCGCTGAAACGACCCTTGTTGTTTCTTTGGAAACGCAGCCACAAGGGCCTGTCATTTCCCCTTCCCTAATGTGCATATTAATTAGAGTTATGTGGAATGCTCAGCCATTTAGATTTTTGGGACAATAAAGACCTTCCAGGAAGGGGGGGGGGTGTTCCATGTTTTTCTGTGTATAAGGCGATTTTCTTTCCTTATAAAAAATGTTTAAAATTGTGGGTCGTCTTATACATAGATAGTGCTGAGGGAGGATGGGAGATTGGTGGCAGCCATGAGCAGGAGATTGCCAGCGGCGATTGGGCGGGTGATTGCTAGCTGCGGCAAGGTCTGATGATGATTGGCTGCTGCTGTCTGTGGCAATTGGGCGGGTGATTGCTGGCTGCTGGTGACAAGCGTGCAGACGATTGGTGGCTTCAGCAAAGTGTGTGATTGGCAGCAGCAGTCAGGTGGGTGAGTGATTGTTGGCAACCCGCCCCCCAAAGTTCATAAACTCTGGGCAATCTCCCCCCATTTCCTTAATGTGGGGTCCCCAAAAATAGGAGTCGTATTATACATGGGGGCGTGTTATACATGGAAAAATACGGTATTTCTTAAAGCCTCCCTTAAAGAACACAACTTTGATGCTGATCGCTGCCAAGGGAATAGAGAAAAGTTTTCTCTCTCTCTCAGAACACTGGAACTCATAGGCATCCAAATAAGTTGAAAATTGGAGGACTCAGAAGAGACAGAAGAAAGAGACAGCACATAGTTAAACTATGGAGCTCACTCCCACAGGAGGCAGTGATGGTTACTAACTTGGAGGGCCTTAAAATTCATGGGGAAATTCATGTAAGTTAAGGCTCTATCAGTGGCTACTAGTCATGATGGCTATGCGCTTCCTCCACAGTCAGAGGCACTGTCGGATGGACAGAGAGAAGCTGCACTTATGTCAAGCTTGAGGACTTCCTGCAAGCATCTGGTTGGCCTCAGTGAGAATAGGATGCTAGACTACCATAAAATTATGAAATGAAATCATGGTGTTACTGTCCAAAACATCCTAAGAGAATTCCTTAAAATAATTCCAGCTGAACTACTGAATTCCTCTTGGAGGCTATAACCATCCCCACCTAGTATGTGCTCAGGAGAGAAATCTCCGTTTACAATTCAACAGAAGTTCTTCATTTTTCAACGTTAGCATTTATTACCATTTGCGATTGAGAGAAATGAAATATAATATTATAGGGGAGTTTGAACTCTTCACATAATTACATGGTTTCCACCAACACTAGAAGCTATCAAGCTGCTTAGTTTGAGAAGGCAGATGAAAACATCCTACCCGGTGGTGCCAATGTTCTCTTCACTACTTTAATATATATCATTTATTAACGAAATTATTGATTGGCTAATGTTTATCAAGCTCTTTTGAAGAGGCAAGACGCGATGAAAAACTTAGACATTCCTATCTATGCCAGCCATCATTTACTAAAAGAGTTAATGTATTCATTCTGATGCAGAGGATGCTACCATAAGGCTGGGCATATGCTTTCTGTTTCCTAGTGATTTATGCATGATGGCTGTCTCTTGTAGGACGAAACAGTACTCAACTATACACTGCACATTGATCTAGCTATCTTTCTATATCTGTGCGCACACATTTTATGGATATCCTTTCCCCCTAAATAATATAAAGAACAGGCTGTGGTCAGAGGTGTAGTGGTCCTGGGCCATAGGGGATTGAAGATCTATTACTATTTGTGCAACACTCACCCAGTCAGTATGAACAGGGAGCTTTTTGGTCTTTTCACCCTTTGTGCTGATTGGAAATAATCAGAGTGAAAGGAGGTGAGTCAGGCACTGAGGATTGGCTCCTAGGGTCACGCTGGAGAAGGTATTGAAAGAACATTGAGGAGTTGTTCCGTATGCTTCAAAGCTAGCATTTAGGAATGCGGAAAACGCAAGGCACTACTGTTTCAAGAGAATGGTGTGCAAGTTCTGTTACATACAATGGAACTTCAAGGAAAACACAACTTAAGTCATTCAGAAAAAAAAAAAGATACTGGAGCACTCCAAATCATTTGCTCATGTACATCCACAGTAAATAGTGGAGTAGATCTAGTTGAAAGGCAACATATGGTGCTCCGCATTGATTGTTTCAATACATTACTGTATAATTATAATTAATATTATTTCATCATCTTAGAAGTTTGTAGAATCTTAGAAGGGTGTGTGACTATGAGGGGTGGTGTTGTGAAGGGCATGGTTGTGAGTATCATGAAAGGATCCTGCACTTCTTAATTCTCTGCTACATTAGTAGCTGTGGTGAATAGAAGAGCCCTGCTGGATCAGATCAGTGACTCATTTGGTCTAGCATCCTGTTCTCACAGAGGCCAGTCAGATTTCTATGGGAAGTCTGCAAGCAGAGCCTGAGTAAAAAAACACTCTCCCTGCTTATGATTCCCAGGATAGAGAACATTGGATACAGCGCCATATCTTCTGAACCCTAAGGTAATCCGTAGCCATCCATTTAAGTGTGTGTGTGTGAAACTTAGTGTTTGTGATAAATGCTATGCAAATAAACGTATAGTGCTGTTTCCAGCTGTTTGCATTTATGTAAAACACAATCAGACTGATACAAATTGTTGGGAGGGAAAAATGATCTTAAAACAGAATGTCTGAAACAAATTGCAAAAGAAAAAGGAAATGGATGTGGTCACTGAGAGAAAAGCCAACCTATTTTAAATTCTAATTATTAAAATTTCTCTCTCTCAACAAGTGAAATGAATTTAGCCATTCATGCATAGTAGAAAAGTCAAATCATCTGTGAATTAAATAAAAATAAAAATGAAAATGAAATATATATATACAAATGGGAGTGTTCTGATGTACCCACTGAGGAGACATCATTTAAAAGTTGACATTTTGCAGCTTACTGAAGAAGAATGCAATTTTTTTATTGTGCTAGGTAAATCATGCTCTCCAAACAATGTAGAAATAATTGAAAATGTTTGCTATTTTTAAATAAACATGATAAATCTCATAAGTCTGTAGTAGTTGGATAGAAGAAGAGAATCAAACTGCTGAAGCTCCACAGTGAGGATTTTGGTTTCTGCTAGACTGATCTGCAGCCTGCTAAAGCAGAGATGGGGAAGCTGTGGCCCTCCAAATATGTTTGGACTCCAGTTCCCATAAACCTCAGCAAGCACTGCCAATAGCCTGTAATTATGGGAGTTGAATTCCAACATAATCTGGGGCAGGGTGGCAGGCAGGCAATGTTTTCACATCCCAAAGTTAAAAGAAGCTTGCTTTTACCCTTTGAGGCTGGTTTCTTTCAGAGTTGTGCATCTGAAAACAGTCACAACCTACACATTTGAAATGGCATGACATAACTCAAAAAGGCCCTTTACTCGTAGCTGGGAATGTCACTGAATCCGTAAAATGTAGTGTAAATAATTGCCATCTGTTTGGTGTAGCTGACCTTACATGCTAATCACAAAATTACAGAAGTTAGAGGAAGGAGACTGTTTACCTCTCTATCTTCTTTCTCTCATTGAGCAATTGTGCATTAATGCACATTTTGTGGCATTTGAGGATGGAGATTCTGATTCTTCCCTTGGGTGGTTCAATGGTGTAATGGCAAACTCTAAGAAAAGAAATACATGCATTAGGCTGGAAGCAAGATTATCCAGAGGCATTATTGTTAAGCATCTTAAAGGAGTTGTCATAAATGCACCACCATCCTTGTTATGTCCCCATTATTAATCCTAGTAAACATGTTCTTCAAAAACTTGAAAAAGCCATTTCTTCAGAGGTAGAGGATTATGGTGTCAGTGGCCTGGTTCACACATAATGCCATGAGTTAATCATGAGTTGTCTCACAGACAATAAAACAACCCACGGCTTGTTTCTCTAAACGGTTTCTCTAAACGGTTTTTCCATCCGTTCTTGCCTCATCCCTTTGTAATATGGCTAGCATCTGAGTTGGTGTGGTCAAACAAACCATGGTTTAGGGAATGTGCTAGATTGATACATAACAAACCATAGTTTGTTAAAAAAAACAACCACCCAAAGTCAATAAACCATGGCTTTGGATAGTGGTTTGTGGGCAAGATTCACATATAACAGTAAGTTATGATTTAATAAATGAGATGATGCAATCATATCACTCGGGTGGGGAAACCAGGGGTAGTGCCACATTCCAGTGGTAGGTGGGTGGGGGCAGGGAAAACATTGGGTAGAGTAATGGCTGTGTCTTTTACCTTTGTAGGCTACATTTCAACCATACAAAGGTCAGACGGAAACACACCTGCACTCCTTCTTCATCCCCCATCCACAAAGGGAAAAGGCATTATCAAGGAAACATTACAAGCAAGGAAAAGCACTCAATGGTGTAGGTCAGGGTCAGTGAAGGGTGTGACTTGGATAGATTCCTGAGTGTTGGAGAGAGGGTTTTGGAGTAGCACATTCAGCTCCTCTGGGCCCGAGGTTCCCCACTCCAGTATAGATATGACAGTACTTGGATGTGTTGAGAGAAAATCTGTTTCAGCAGACAATCACAAACTAGTTCACGAGAGTCCCTTTCATTTGAGGAAAAGGACTTAATTCTCCAGCTTGGGTTGCAATTGATGGACAATTTGTAGAGAGTGCCTTCTTTATTTCAGCTGCAAGCTTTGCTCTTCATGACTAGTGTCTGCCTTTTATCACTAATATGAGCTAAATTCCCTTGCAAACAAATTGCATCTGGTGTTTGCTTCATTGCGGGAAAAAAATCTTTTTTGTTCAAAAGAACTATGCAAAGAGGCTGTCTCCACTATTTTCAACAGGACTGACTCCACACCATCTGTTTGGCATGTGCTCACTAGATCGCTGAGTCCACTGCTAGAGAATGCGCCCCAGAAACTGAACAGATGACATTTAAACGTGACTGACAATTAAGCAAAACCTCTTGTCTTTTTTTTTGTAATAGCAATGGTCAACAGGATTAGGGAGTGATCTAAGGGACACAGGGAGATGGAAACTGTGTCACTTTGCAGAGCGCTTCAAACACTGTCATGTTGGTGACTAGCTGTGAATGAAAAAGGGGGAAAAGACTGTCACCTCAAGCATCGCCAATTAAAGCAGGATTTGTCTAAGCTTGTGTTTGTCTCTCTACCAAAATCTGTTGGCATATGTATGCTCTACAAACAGAAGATAGAAATATGATATACTAGCATACACCTACGGAGCGACACTAACTAGGGAATTAGCACATTCGTTTGAGAGAATTGTCTTTTTTTCCTCTTGACATGCTGTGATAAACTTTATCTTCACCCACATGGTGAACCTCATGTGTAACCCATAAACCAACCAGAAGGCAGGCTTAAGTTCTGTAAAACTATCTCTCAAAAGGACACAGACTTCTGGGAGTCAGAGAGAGCACCAGACAGGATTGTCCCTACAGAGCTATCCCAGCGCCAGGAGCACAAGTAAATCCCCAATCCCAACAAAGCCTAGACTGCTCCTGACTACACCATGCTATCCTACAAGTAAAACATTTAGTGATACAGAATGTTCTTGGCTTCTCACAGTGTTCTAGCTGTTCATATTCTAACTTTTCATATTCTTGGCTAAACAGCTATTGTTCCTCTGCTGTGAGGAGAGAGCGCAGAAGTTGCTTTAATACCAAAATAGACCATTGGTCCAGCTTGGTCAGTATTGTCTACAATAGCCTTCTCCAAGCTGGTGTCTGCTAGGTGCTGATGGTCTACAACTCTCTGACCATTGGCCATGCTTGAAGGGGATGTGAGTCCAGCAACACATTGGGGAAGGTTGATCTATGCTGACTTGCGGTGGCTCTCCAGAGTTCCCCCCTTCCAGTCCTTGACCCTTGGACCTTCTGTACATGACACATGTTCTACCGCTAAGCAATGGCCATTCCCACTAAAAGCAGCTTCTGACTTCCTAGAGAATGTAAATAATCTACCATTAGGAGTGAGTTTTATGGTGAAATGAATTGGCCGGTTGGGAGAAACAACCAGCCAAATGTAAAATAATAATAATAACAATTTAGATAAAATTGGGGGAGCAGGTCTGCAAATGCCCGATTCCAGGGGAAGAGCAGAGTATAAGTGCTTTGTTAACAGGGATGGGCTGTTTCCCTCCAGATGCCATTGGCCTACAACTCCCATCATCCCTGACCATGGCAATGCTAGCTGGGTATGGGGCTGATGGGAGATTCAGCCCATCAACCTCAGAAGGGTCAGAGGTTCTCTGTCCCTGGCTTATTGATTACTTCCAGGTTTATCATAGCTAATCTTGCTGTCATTCACCAAGAGCCGCTTGACAGCAAGGAAGCTCAATGAATCTGCACTTCACAATATTATTTTGAACTTCAAAATAAGGTCCTCGGAGCTGGACCTCAGTGTCCGGACTGAACAATGTGGGTGAAGACAGGACCAAGGCCATTTAGGGCTTTAAAGGTCAACATCAATACTCTGAATTATGCTCTGAAACGTACTGGGAGCCAGTAAACATCCTTTAGGTCTGGTGTTATGAGTTGGGTAGCCTTGGATTTTGCAAGGCCTTAACTCTTTTAGTCCCAGTTTCTCATTTACCTTTCAGAGCTGTTGTGAGCATGCTCAGACTGGGAGGGGAGGCAGGCATGCATGGAAATAGTCATGTGTAGCAAGAATTTATTCTCCCTTTGGCAACTCCTGATTTAGTCATGTGTTTCTCACGAAATCCTCATTTGTGGGGCATATTTTGTATTAATTTTAAGTGTTGCTGATTTGGAACTCATGAATATTCATGCACCTAATTTGCTTGCTGCCTGTTAGTATTATATCTCCACAGTGGTGTGTGTGTGTGTGTGTGTGTGTGTGTGTGTGTGTTGTTTGTTTTATTCCTGCATTTCTCTATGGCACACTGCCCCACACCCAATTTCCTCATGATGGCGGTTCCTATTTCAAGAGTTTCTTAGCACGGTTCTGCTTTGCAATCTAAAGCTGCAGCATCTTTGCCTTCATCAGGTTTTGCAAATGTGTTCCTGGTTCCACAAGCAATTTGTTTCTCCTGGCACCTCTTCTGATAAGGAGAACCTTCTCCTGAAGGACTAAGCGATGCTCCCTGTGAATGTACAACTTGCAGCCTATTCTTGCTCCCCTTTACTTAGAAATAAAACCCGCTGTGGGGGTTTTATTTCCAATGGGACTTATTCCCAAGAAAAAAGCATATGGGATTGCAGCTGAAGATAATATCATTTTCCTCCCATTTTAATAAACAAGAACACTCCAAATGTTTTGCAAGTTATTTAGAAGTTTAGCAAATATATATATAGCAGAAACAAATACACAGAATGCAAAAATATATATCCACTTCTGTAATCATATTTTCCAAACCATGCATTTGTCCATTATCTCTCAAAAAGAATTGAAAATAATGCCATTTTAGTCTCAGTGATAATGATACTGGGTGAATTTTGGCCATTCCAAAAGGATTTAATCACCATTTGTATGTCAAGGCCATTTGACCTAGTAGCTCCTTATGTAATGAAATAACCAGACAAGAGAGCAGCATATAGAGTTTGTGGGTTCAAATAAGCCACAACATTATTGGTTACAGATGTGAAAGATTTGGCACAGGCATTGGGTAATGGCAGTTATCGAACTCCAGCACTGCTGCTGGGAGTGTATCTAAGGGTAAACCACATAATGGGGGGTGGGGGGTGACCTACATCAAATAGTGATACTCTCCAAGGATCCTTGTTGGAGGAGTTCTATGGACCTAGCCCCCATCTGGGCGTCAGACAGAATCAACTCCTCATGGATCCCTTTTGACAGGATACAGTGGTACATCGGGTTACAGACACTTCAGGTTATAGACACTTCAGGTTACAGACTCCACTAACCCAGAAAAAGTACCTCGGTTAAGAACTTTGCTTCAGGATGAGAACAGAAATTGCAACGTGGCGGCAGCGGGAGGCCCCATTAGCTAAAGTGGTGCTTCAGGTTAAGAACAGTTTCAGGTTAAGAAC
Organism: Podarcis melisellensis; assembly: GCF_964234715.1. Classification (NCBI taxonomy): domain Eukaryota; kingdom Metazoa; phylum Chordata; class Lepidosauria; order Squamata; family Lacertidae; genus Podarcis; species Podarcis melisellensis. Next base: position 37,615,115 of record NC_138540.1, on the reverse strand, counting down.
GGACCTCCAGAACAAATTAAGTTCTTAACCCAAGGTACCATTGTACCCTTAACCAAGAGGGGCAGGGAGAGGCTACAACCTCCCCTCCAGCTAAGACTAAGGCTTGCCTATGCCTAACCTCACAAAGTTGTGATGATTGCTATGAGGTAGGTGAAAAATAAGTGGAAGTTGCCAGTTTGCCACGAGAGAAAATTCCTGCCCTGCTGACAACATCCATAGCAAGGTCTTAGCATGAAAGAAGCATATGAAAAAGGAGTGGGAGATCTGAAAAAAAACAAGGAGGAGTGCTAGGCCAGCCTCAGTTTATTCCCCCAGGGGCAGACCCAAGCAAACTGTGCCACCCTCTGAAGAATCCCTGGTTCCAGACCTTCCTGTTTTAATTGAGATTCCTGCATTTCTGGGGGTTGGACTAGATGACCCTCAGTGTCCCTTCCAACTCTACAAGTCTGTGATTCTATGACAGGTTTTCTTATAAGTTAGTTGGTTACAACCCTATGCATTTGCATAATGCTGCTTATGGCACTCATAGCACTGAGTGACTTTTCCTGAGACTTACAACCAATGGTTCATCCTAGCAAACCACTTCACCAGCCGCAGTTTGTAGAACCATACAAACCAATGAAATGTGTACACCTTTTGTACCAGTCTCAGAGTTTTGCTATACTGTTGGTGGCAGTATGCCTCTGGATACCAGTTGCCAGGGATCACAAGTGAGAACGTGCTATTGGGACAGTGGGACATCTGTTGGCCACTGAGAAAAGGATGCTGGACTTGATCTGATCCAGCACGACTCTGCAAATGCTCTTCTTCCAGGTGCAGAAATGTGGGTACCAAAAAATGTGGGTACTACACAGATGATGGCAGCAGAGAGGAGAAAGTGGAAAGAAAGAGGATGGGAGAACAGATCTCTGTAATGGACTGTAATGGAGTAAAGACACTGATGTTCCCCTATGTGGTTTACTAAAAATTTCTGGCACTAGGCTTCCTGAAGCTGCCGTATAACAAAAATTTGTACAAAGGCTTAAGTTTCAGCAGCCCTATGTTGGCTCTGATTGCTTAACATATTAACATTTTATCAGCTGAAATCCCTTGTGATGTTGTAGGAAGCAGCCAGGCAAACCCACCTTTCTCTCCTATGCAATGTCCTTCTGAACAATCCAGGCTTTTATTAATACCCAGTAACAGCTGCCCTTCTCGGGGGAAACGTAGGAAAAGTTGATGCCTGAATTCAAAAGCAAAACAAAAAGCACTGATTTCATTCAAACCCTCTTCTTAATACATAAGAGCAGAGGAGATTCCATCATCCATGTAAATGTATGTGTGGATGCACATATATATTTGCTACATTATTGCAGGGAGAATGAAAGCTGCTACAGACACATTTGCAAACAAGAAGAGTTGTCTAAGTTTTTGGGTGGATCTGAAATTTGAAGAATGTATAGTGTCTGCATTTTAAGGTTGGCTTGAAATGTAACCATGGTGTCCAGTGAAAATCAAACAGCTCTTGTGAGTTACAGAAGTCCTTCCAATCCTTTCTTCCTTCACTCCTATTCTTCAAAGGTATGTGCAGCATTTTCGTTTCTGCTTCTGTTACAAAGCATTGCCTTAGGCAACTGTCTTGGGATAGCAAGCATTGGGGACAGTCTGGAGGGAAACTGTTTAGAACCAGTCCTGACAGATTTTGGAAGCAGTGAGGTCACCTAGTGGGTGGAGGCAGTGAAGGTCCCTTGGCTTTGTGGAGAATCTGTCTCCACTAAGGTTGTTCAGCATTTGTGCAGAGAGACAACTGCACATTCATTTCATCTGTGAAAGCTGGAGGAACAGTTGCCAAAACAGCAGTTCCAAGATTAAACCAGCAAAAGGTATCACTGTCAATGCTAGGCTTTAGGTAACTGTTGAGTCAGGAGTCAGGAATAGATCTTGCAAAGATGGTACAGTGGAGATGTTGCCTAAGTACTGTCATTTTTTGACCAATATTGCTGGCATAGCATGCTAAATTTAATTCACACTTTGTGCTTCTGTTCCTCCATGATTTCCGCCTGAAAACAGCAGGAAAGAACTGTATGTATACCACCCCAAATTCCATCCCTCTACCACTGGGTTAAGGGGGCTGCAAACAGATTTTTTTCTGGAATCAGATAACATGGAAATGAGCACAAAACTTGCACACTATGTTTTCTGGCAGCAGCTTTTATGTAAAAACTCAAATATAACTTATGTAAAAACTCAAATATAATACATAATGCAGAAATTAAGAGTTAGGGAAATGTCAGGGAAATAGAATAAGCCGTCATGTGAATGCAGACAGAGAATTCGTCCACATTTCCCCTTGTCCCATGCCTAGAAAGTACAAGTCTGAGCTGTTTTCCTGTTGCACCGCAAGTTTCCCAGGAAAAACCCACTCTTTAGCTTTAAATTGGAACAAACAGCAATCAGAGAACCAAATTGCTGTTTGTTCTGATTCTGACCGAGCACTAAAAATGGTTTCCCCCAGGGAAGAGCAGCAGGACAAGAGGAAGTGTGGATAGGCCCTGAGTAAGGAGTCCATTAGGGACACGAGTGGCACTGTGGTCTAAACCACTGAGCCTAGGGCTTGCCAGTCAGAAGGTTGGTGGTTCGAATCCCCACGACAGGGTGAGCTCCTGTTGCTCGGTCCCAGCTCCTGCCCACCTAGCAGTTTGAAAGCACGTCAAAGTGCAAGTAGATAAATAGGTACCGCTCCAGCAGGAAGGTAAATGGTGTTTCCATGAGTTGCTCTGGTTTCGTCAGAAGCAGCTTAGTCATGTTGGCCACATGACCTGGAAAAACTCTTATTTTTCAGAATTTGGCTCCAGCAGGACTGGGAAGACAGGGGTACTCCTCCTCTAAATCAGAGGGGGATGACAGGCCTGTGTCCTCCAGCCAGGAGGTTTGGAGGGTCTTCTCCAAAGATGAAGTCAGAGCTTCACCTATATTGAGTATATAAGGGTCATAGCAGTCTCCCAAGCAACCTGGTCCTAAACTGACCACATTATTTATTAGCACTAAAACACTGAACTTGGCTCACATGGTGAAGCCTGCCATTTTCTTCCCCAAGACAAACCAGTAAAGAAGGACAGAACACCAAGCACAGTTTGAAAAGAGCCTCCAAGAAATTGGGTGGGTGGTATATCCTGTTTCATCTATGTTAAGTGAACCCACTGAGCAGACATAACATTCTGGAGCTCACATTTAATCCACAAAACCCTCCAATTCTACCTGAAGTTCAAAATACCATCCGGTTTTGCTTTCTACTATAACTTTGTAGATATAAATATGAAAAGATGCAGTGCTCTCTGTCTGGCTCTCCCTGAGAGATTCTGGCATCGTGTGGTAGCTAGAATCCAGTTCTTTAGCATGTGCAATTTTCTGTTTGATCTGAGGGGCTCTTGCATCTTTCCACTTTTCTCAAGCCTAGCATCTAGCCTTAGAAGTATCTCTTAAGAGTCTCTTTGGAACAAGAAAAGCTAGAAACAAGGGAGGGGGTATGGAGGAGGAGGAGGAGGAGGAAGAAGAATGAGAGAACATGCTCTTGAGGAGGTCACACTGTTCATCTAAATTGATGACAGGAATAAAAATCAATCACTGCACTCCAACACTAATTCATTTTAAAGGCTCAGAGGGAGTCACACCATTAAAAACAAAAGCCAGAAAGGAAAGCAGATTGAAGGAAGAGGCCAATAGCTGTAGATCTAAAGCAGACTCTTAATGGAGCCAGCGGGAGCATAAGGAGAAGTATTCCAGCAGGAAGGATCGCAAACGGGGCATGTGCTGTCTTAGCAATTACAATCATCAAAAACTTGTGGGAGCGTCCATCATCTACTTAGAGGGAGAATGACAAGAGGAATATTATGGAAGTCCTCAATATGCTGAAATTCAAGGTGAATTCAGCTCGGTTGTGGACAACCATGTGATTTTTTTAAAAAAACGTTTTTATCTGCTTATCATACCAAGAAGGCATAAGGCAATCAGTTGACAAAGCCAGTGTGGTATAGTGGTTAAAGTGCCGGACTTGGACCTGGGAGACAAGGGTTCAAATCCCCACTGAGCCATGATGAAACACACATCTGGGGCTGTTCACAGTCTCTCAGTCTAATCTATCTCATATGGTTGTTGTAAGGAGGTGGCAAACCAGGTAGGCCTCTACGAGCTCCTTTGGAGGAAGGTTAGCATAGAAATCTGAAAATAAATGAATAGAATAATAGAGTTGGAAGGGATCCTGAGGATCATCTACTCCAACCCACTGCAATGCAGGAATATGCAGCTGTTTTATATGGGGATCAAACCTGCAACCTTGGTGCTACAAACACTATGCTGTAACCAGCTGAGCTAAATTTCTGAAAATGGGAAACCATGCCAGAACTGAAAACTTTATAGAACCAGATGGCACCCCACTTCCTTGCTGTGTCACCTGAATCATGCTGAGCTGGTAGCTACATTTCCACCCTCTGTCCCTCACCAGTGGTGGCACTGCAGGGCATCAGAAAGCAGTCCAGCCCAGCAGCCTCCTCTCCTGAAAACTTAAAGGTAAAGGGACCCCTGACCATTAGGTCCAGTCGTGACTGACTCTGGGGTTGCGGCGCTCATCTCGCTTTATTGGCCGAGGGAGCCGGCGTACTGCTTCCGGGTCATGTGGCCAGCATGAACCAGACCAGTGCACGGAAACGCCGTTTACCTTCCCACTGGAGCGGTACCTATTTATCTACTTGCACTTTGACATGCATTCGAACTGCTAGGTTAGCAGGAGCTGGGACCGAGCAACTGGAGCTCACCCTGTCATAGGGATTCGAACCACCGACCTTCTGATCGGCAAGTCCTAGGCTCTGTGGTTTAACCCACAGCACCACCTGCATCCCTGAAAGCTTAGGGTAATGTATAATTCCTGCAACCAACTGTCTCTACTGAGACCCCTTATAGCAAAGGCAAGTATGCTGCCCCCATCTCCTGAAAGTTTTACTAGAGTGTCGGCTCCCAATTCCAAATCTTAGTGTGATGCTGAATTAGACTTTCAAAATATTTAAGATTCATTTTCCCCACTAAACGCCAAGCTGCATTTTGGGAACAGGAGGCAAATTTGCACGGAGAATTTAAGCAATGTATTCTGCAAGGGAAGAACAGACTGCTTGGTTTCTTTTATAACAACACATTAGATTTCTCTTATCAGTATTCTGGGGGGAAGGAAGGGGTAGGATGAAACAAACAAACATCTTGATGAAGGAAACAGCTTTCTGCTCTCGCTCTCCCCCTCCCAACAGCTTGGTATTTGCTCAACTCCCTCCCTCCATTCTTCCCAATATCCCTTTAAATTAAAAGGGCATGAATATGAAACAGTGGAAAATTAGAATTGTAAGCTCTTGCTGGCTTGATTCTAGTCGCCTGCTGGTATTATTCCATTCTATTTATTGATCCTTGTCCCTGATTTACACCTCGCTAAGAAGCTGGCACTTGAGCTGCTAAAACCAAGGTATGCATTGGCAATCAACATGGAAATCACAGCCCAAGCAAGTCGCGTAGCTGGTCATCAACAAGCAGAACTTACCGGGCTTTGGCTTCTTGGCAGAGCATCTCCTTTGTATACAGAAGGTCCCAGGTTCAATTCCCAACGTCTCCAGGTACGGCTGGGAGAGACCTGAAACCCTGGGGAGCAGCTGGCTGTAGATGCACCAGTGATCTGACTCAGGCAATTCCCCATGTTTCCTATTTAGGAAAACTAAAGGTAGGAAGGCAATTTTGTTTTCTCTCATTCTCCTCCCCACAATCTGAATTTCAGTTCAGCCTGTTTCTGCTTCAGTGTATGGATTGTTCCCTCCCCTCCCATAACTGCACAGACATTTGTGTACATTTCAATGAGAATATCTCCTGGTTTCTGCACTGCGGCCTCTGACCCCAATTCTTGATTGCTGCTGGACTCTGGTGTCATGACTCTGGGTGAGTGGGCGGGGAGAGGAGGGACAGATAGACCACTCTATAGATTGCCTAGAGGTCCTAGGTTACAGCTGTGCCCATTTTATTTATTGATTCCATTTATACCCTGTCCTTCAAAGGCATCATATGAGCAGCACAGAATATTAAACACCATTAGAAAAACAAGAAACCTGAACGCACAAAATTAAGGTAAAAAGAGCAGATCTGGAAAAGCTGCATGAAATAAATCCTTAGTGCAACAGATTAAGTTAAAAGATCTGGTTTAAAAAAAACAACAACAACTGTCTTTGCCTTTTGTTGCAAAGACAGAACAGAGACCAGGCAAAACTCTCTGGGTAGAGCTAGGGTCACCAACATGGCACCCATGGGTGTTGGTTTGCCAGCCAGTACCTCGTCTGGAACCCACAAATATTCATAAATATTGCCTCAATAATCTACATTGCACAATATACAGGTCTTGCTTGAGGGCTTCTCAAAGGCACCTGGTTGGCCACTATGAGAAGAAGATGTGGTCAGAGCAGTATGCTGGACTAGATGAGCCTTTGTCCTGACCCAGCTGGGCTATTCTTATAATCTAATATTCTCATGTTATCTGGTAAGGAAGCCTGTCCACTCACACTGTCCCCATTGCTTTCTATGCTGGTTCATCTCTCAGCCTCTAATTTCCATTTTATTTCAAGGGTTTTCATCTCCCCCACCCTGCAAAAAAGCCTGTGTATTTTCCACACATACCCACTGGCAAACAACAATCTAAATATATATTGAAAGCTAGTAGCAATTCTTACAAAGAGAACACACCAATCACACATCTCTTAGCACTCTCCTCTCAATTCTTTGGGGACTTGTACAAACAAACAAAAAAGCCTACAGGTGTGCTTGCACCTCCAAACAATAAACTTGATTATTTCATCAAACAGACTTTATAGAAGCATCTATTTGCATGACTTCAACGCACGCGTGCACACACACACCCATTTATACATAATTGAGATTATCCCCACCTTTAAGACAGACTTCATACAAATGCAAGGAATGCAGGTGGGCAAATAAAGCTACCCCAAGATTACAACAAAAAGTTTTTATTTGGATCAAAACCAGAAGCTGCATAATTCCTTTCTGCATATTTTGAATTGTTGCCTAACCTGCAAAATACCTCATGAGTTGGAAATCTAATACAGTGCTCATCTCTGCTTTTGTGCAAGAGTAATAATCCTTCAAATAGTCATCACAGCTACCCTTCTGTCCCTAAACAGTCCCTGGCAGATGTGCCCTTATTAATTTCAGGATTTAGCCTACCCTGTTCTGTGGGCTCTGGATGGAGAACAACATTTCAAAACAACCCCCTGGGTGGATTTATAATTAATCCTGTTTAGCAATGATTAATTAACTGGACATCAGTAAAATGCCCTATAATTTATCTGGATTTTTGTCTCCAGATTAATTACAAATGTCTTTAGGGCTTCAGTGTTAGAATTGCCAGGTCTCCAGATGCTGGGACCCTGAGATATAAGAGGTTCACTAGGATGAGGCGAACCCTAGTAGCACTATGGAGAATGTGTAGAAGGTGATTCCTGGCATGTCAGTGGGTGGTGTTCTGTCTAGTCGCTTCACTGCTACCACTTCTCAAGGATCCATCCCCCTTCTGGGTTCTTCCAGATCAGAAGATATGGTTTAGAGTCAATTACTTCTAAATAAGGTAATGGCACTTTAAGACCTCAGGCCTTAATAATAATAATAATAATTTTATTATTTATACCCCGCCCATCTGGCTGGGCCTCCCCAGCCACTCTGGGCGGCTTCCATAAAAACCAAAAATACAGTAAAATATCACACGTTAAAAACTTCCCTGAACTTCCCAGATCGGTGGAGCCAACAGTATTTCCAAACCAGCCAACCTTTATCAGCTCTCAGAAGTCTTTACAGCCTGAAGAAGCAGTGATCTGTCCAAGGTCCTGATCAAGCTCTGTCTCTCTTTTTTGGCCACATGTACTTGAAGGAGCGAGGGACACAGGTGGCGCTGTGGGTTAAAGCCTCAGCGCCTAGGACTTGCTGATCGAAAGGTCGGCAGTTTGAATCCCTGCGGCGGGGTGCGCTCCCGCTGCTCGGTCCCAGCGCCTGCCAACCTAGCAGTTCGAAAGCACCTCCGGGTGCAAGTAGATAAATAGGGACCACTTACCAGCGGGAAGGTAAACGGCGTTTCCGTGTGCAGCTCTGGCTCGCCAGAGCAGCGATGTCACACTGGCCATGTGACCCGGAAGTGTCTCTGGACAGCGCTGGCCCCTGGCCTCTTAAGTGAGATGGGCGCACAACCCCAGAGTCTGTCAAGACTGGCCCGTACGGGCAGGGGTACCTTTACCTTTACCTTACTTGAAGGAGCATCTCCACCCCCATTGTTCAGCCCGGACACTGAGATCCAGCACTGAGGGCCTTCTGGCAGTTCCCTTACTGAGAGAAATGAAGCTACAGGGAACCAGGCAGAGAGCCTTATACCGATAATGGCGGCCACCCTGTGGAATGCCCACCCATCAGATGTCAAGGAGATGAGAAACTATATAACCTTTAGAAGAGATCTGAAGGTTAGATCTATGTTTTTATATATGTGGAAGCCACCCAGAGTGGCTGGGGCAACCCATTCAGATCGACAGGGTACAAATAAATTATTATTATTATTATTATTAGTAGTAGTAGTAGTAGTAGTAGTATTTATTAGTAGCAGTAGCAGCAGCAGCAGCAGCTGCCGCCGCAGGAAGAGCTCTTGTGACAAGCAGAAAGCAGTTTCTCTCTTTGGTCCTGTCACTGTCAGGTCTCAGCCAAGCATGGAGATAGACCACAGCTTTTTTTCTGTTATTCCCATACAGTTTGTTGCCGCCCTACTCCAACCTGATGTCTTGGAGAGCTGCTGCCAGTCAGAGTAAGCAGTCCTGGGCTAGATAGACTCAATGATCTAGTTGCAAGGCAGTTTCAGCTGACCCACAGAAAGCCTAGCAGCAGGGCCAACCCAATACATTTTGACACCTGATTTGAACCACAAACTGGCACTCCCATCCCCACCAGGAAAGAAGATCCACACCCAGGAACAAGGGAGGAAATAAAGATGTACACTGGGAACAAAGGGGGGGGGGTGTCAAATCAACTTAACCCAATGGCTGAAGTGGAAATCAAAGGCCATCACTCTGAATTATGTTGTGTGCATTTGTGCAGAGCCCAGGAGACCAAGAGGGCCGCCCCTACCATTTCCTTCCTAGAGCTACTGAGAGGTGGCATGGGAGAGCAAAGGGCAAAAGCACACAGAGCAAAAAAGTGGAACCCTTAATGACAAGAATAACCTGTACTTTTTCCATAGGTTTTAAGAAAACAATTTGCTTTCTTTAGGAGCAGCAGAGACTGCTAGTTGTTGGCAGAATTCTTATCATGCAAAGTTGGAGGCAAGTTACTTTCCACCCCACAGTTCTAACATTTCTATTTGCTTCGCTACTGCCTTTGGCCTATCAACAGTTTAAACACTGACAACGTGTATTAGCTGTTTGCCTTCACACTTGTGCAGTTGTTTTCAGATACATTGCAACATGCATTGCTCATATTCTCTTGTGTTTCATCAGTGTGGATGTTATGGCTTTTATAATCTTGGAGTGCTAGTGTTAAGATAGATGTATGCGAAGATCTGTCACATTTAATTATCTCCTCCATCAAATTCAGTAAGTGGCCTATTAAGAGAGAAATGACTGGTTCATATACTCATTAGAAAGGGAAGATTTCATGGTACAACAAAGAGAGAAGGAATTTTTATTTCTGACTCAGCCTGGAAGAAAAGGGTGGTTGGGGGTGGGAAACCTTCACAATGCTTAAATGAGAATGTGATAACGAATGAACAGAGTTGGGAGCTTTCAGAAACTAGCAATAGATTACGGTTCATTTATAATTATGGAGAAAGAATATGAGGGTGAGGTATTACTCACTTTTGAAATGTGAAAACCATGCAATTAAAAACTGAAAACCTTCTAATTAAAAAACTACAATATGTTTAAGACAAGCTGAAAGAAGAACCACTTCACACAAACTGTGGAACTCTTTGCTGCAATATATTGCACTGGATATTACTGTGGTGAATATAAATGATCATTATGGAGGATTCATTGAACTGAAAAAAATTGTCCTGTTGATTATTATCCCACAATATTATTATCTTTGCTCAACCCAGCACCTCCTACGTATGCCACCAGGGCCAGGGACTGTAAGAGGCAGCAGTAGACACCCAATGAGAATGTCCTGGCCTGCATGGGACTAATATCTAACTGCTTCCACAGCCAGGAGATTCAGCTGCAGAATGGCATTTGCTGGAGACGGTGGGACTGAAATATACCTTTGCCTTGCTATAGTGACTATTGTATCACTGTGTGTTTTATTGTGTTTTAAATATATTGTAAGCCACCTCAAGAACTTTGCTTAGTAGGCATGATAGAAATACTCCAAAATAAATAAATAAATATGCCTCTTCCATTTCTGAGACAATATATCCTTGGCTGCCAGAAATAACAAAATTAAGAAGGGATAAAATATGGAACTCACTGGGAACAACAAATTACTCTGGAGGCAAGTGAGTGAGGCATCTGGTTGGTTAGACCCAGTGGAATAACCCACCTCTTATTAATAATGACCAGAGATTGAGAATTTGGCAAAGCATAGAAATGAACTAAAGCCCTGATCCCCACATTGGTTTGGGCTGAGGGTGTTGCAGAATTCCAACAAAAGAACAGAAGTAGGAGCAGAAAGTGCTGGTGTTCACTTAGTTCTCCCATGCCTGGAATGGAAATCAAGGCATTGAAGGCAATCTGTGTTCACTGTTGCTTTCAGTCCACAATTGATGTGCAGCTGATTGCCTGCCCTCTACCCATATGCATTCTGTTTCCTTTGCATTGAAATGAATAGCGTAGAAAAACATAATGGCATAATTTACATAATCAGTTGTGCAAATTGTGGACAGCAGGAAACAATAATGTAGCTTTTGGTGGAAGATTAGCTGCAGTGGCATGGAAACAGCGTTGCACACAGTACACACAGAGCAGAATGGAAAATGGTGTTTTCTACTTTGGCCACCTCATGAGAAGAGAAGACTCCCTGGGAAAGACCCTGATGTTGGGAAAGATGGAGGGCACAAGGAAAAGGGGACGACAGAGGACGAGATGGTTGGACAGTGTTCTCGAAGCTTCCAGCATGAGTTTGACCAAACTGCGGGAGGCAGTGGAAGACAGGAGTGCTTGGCGTGCTCTGGCCCATGGGGCCATGAAGAGTTGGACACGACTAAATGACTAAACAACAACAAATATCCCTAATCTGGGCAGATGGGGTCAGGAGCATCTGCATCTGCTTCAGAAGTGTGGTTTTACTGGTTTACTGAGAATTGTTAAGAGTCCCTTGTTCCCCTCATGGAGCTACAATTCCTAGAGGTCTCTAGGAAGACAGAGGGGAATGAGGGTTTCCTGATGACTCTCAGCACCCTTAAAAACTACAGCTGTTCTTTATGAGAATCCATGACTGTTTAGAGTGGTATTAGAAGTGTTTTAAATGGGTCATGTCAATGGGTCCTGGCATAGTCTGATCTGGTGGTATAAGACAATTTCATATTTACCAGATAAGCCAGGCTAGAAATGCCACTCCTTATCACTCATCATAACTTTCCACATCGGCTAGAAGCCTATACAGTGGTACCTCGTGTTACAAACACTTTGGGTTACTAACCTGGAAGTAGTACCTCGGGTTAAGAACTTTACCTCAGGATGAGAACAGAAATCATGCGGAGGCGGCGTAACGGCTGCCCGGCCGCAGTCGGAGGCTCCATTAGCTAAAGTAGTACCTCAGGTTAAGAATGGTTTCAGGTTAAGAACGAACCTCCAGAATGAATTAGGTTCACAACCAGAGGTACCACTGCATTTATTTTGCAGAGAAAATAACATTACGTATCAGCCTTTGAGTTTTCTCTATAGAGCTTCTGATGAAAACCCTTCAGAATATATATATGCTGAGGGAGAGGTTTGGTAAAAAGAGGGTGAGAGCAAAACAGCAAAGACATGATGAGATCCAATGAAAGTCTACTAGAGATGAACTTCAAATACAGCACCTTTTCTACCTGGTTATTCCTTCTCCTTATAAATAATACTCAAAGAGCTGCTAACATTAGCTGTGGGGAGCTTCTCGGCACGTTAAAGGGAACATTAGCACACATGCCAGGGAGATAACCTGAATATCTTTGCAAGGCAGATGAAAGATGAGGCACAGAGAATACAGAGTGAGTGGATGGAATGGCACCCCTGTTTTGAGGGCTCCCGTAAGGAGCCATCTTGAGAGGGCCAAGTCTGAAAAATGGACTCTCCAAGAAATGAATAAATGGTAACCCATATTTGATCAGTGCAAGTACCAGGACTAGGTACAAATAAACACACACACCGCTAGCCAAATCACAAAGCAAGACATACTAAAACAGACCATCAAACAAATCACACAGCTGTATATTAGGAGTAGGTATGAACTGAGTAGCCTAACCCTGTCCCATTCCTATCTTCCTGATGATGGTGATGATGATTACTGCAGTTGCTTTCTTTACAAATAAAGAAACCAAGAGGCTTGCAACAAAACACTAAAACCAAGTACAGTGGTACCTCAGGTTAAGTACTTAATTTGTTCCGGAGGTCCGTTCTTAACCTGAAACTGTTCTTAACCTTAAGCACCACTTTAGCTAATGGGGCCTCCCGCTGCCGCCACGCCGCCAGAGCACAATTTCTGTTCTCATCCTGAAGCAAAGTTCTTAACCCGAGGTAATATTTCTGGGTTAGCGGAGTCTGTAACCTGAAGCATATGTAACCTGAAGCGTATGTAACCAGAGGTACCACTGTATAACAAACAAACAATTTAACTTTTTAAAACACCCTATACAGTTAAAAACAGAACTCAGAGGTTCCACTATTTTTTGTGTGAAAAACTAATAATATTTTATATATATATAAAAAGGCCACAAATACCTGAACTGTGGGACTGAAAAGGAGACAGCACTGAAGAGCAACTCTAAATTTAAAGACAATCTTGATGCCAGGACCAACAAATAACCCAGAATACATGTTTAGGAACACTTGTTAGTCTATCTGGAACAGGAAGTGCTCATTCTCTCCAGGAACATCCAATTACCAACCTGAGTGGCTTAAGTCTGGGGCCTGAACAGTCTGAGAAGTTGGCACTTGCAGTTCCATGGCTTACCACATGAGGCAGGCAAGCATATATCCAGCAGTTTTCAGTAGTGGTTTTTTTAAAAAAAGAGTGTATCCAGTTACCTACATAGACACACATCTTCCCCCTTAAAAATAAAACTACCGGTAAATGTATTTTTTAAAAAAAATATGCTTTTGGGAGTCTGCCAATGGAAAAGTTTGCTCTCTCTTTCTCTAAAGACTAAGGTAACACTGGTGTATTTCTCTCTCTCTCTCTCTCTCTCTCTCTCTCTCTCTCTGCCTCCTTACTTCTGTTTGGTAAACTAGAAATGAACTCAAAACAAAACAAAAAACCAAAATAAATAAATAACAATACAGTCGGTTGTAAATATTTACCAGTCTTGTGAGACATAACTTCTCAGGTAAGGCACTATATCTGTGGCTTTCCAAATACCAGCCCGGGTTACAGGTGTTCAAACAATCTGTGTGGGGAACACTGCAAAATCAAATCAAGCACTATATTTAGCTAATTGTCAAGGAGAGAAGGCAAAACGGTGCTACCCTCCCATTCCTTTATAGTTATGTTGTTTTGCAAGCTGGGCTCCATATGCTTCTAATTGACATACAAAGGGAAGTGTGTGTGCTCCTGCTCGTTAATTTGCAGAAACCAAATATTTTGTCATCCCCCTGAAACTATCTGAGATCCATTTTGAAGCAACCTATAATTAGACTTCTGCTATTTGTGAAGTGAGGGAGGATGTCCTGGCTTTGACTCAGTCAGCTGAATGAAAGAGGGGCGGGGGGAGGAAGATAATGATGATTCCCTACCTCTAGGCAAACAGCTATTGGCTTGCACCATTTAACTTTGTGATTACTCTGACAGCAGCAGTACACTGGGGCAGAGGACATTGAAGAAGCAGTAAAAACACTCAGTCGTGCAGGAGCACATGGTTAGACACTAATGATTCCAGCTTTATGGAAGGTAGATTGCAGGCTGTGGCATATTGGTCATATTCAATATGGTTATGAGTTTTTCTATAACTGGACCAGAACTAAGGCTAGTGAGTTCCACATTTCCTGGAGGATTTGTAGCATTTCTGTCTTTTATTGCAGGGGTCACCAACATTTTTTGCCCAATTTGGAATTGTGTGAAAGTACGATGGGTGCCAGTCACAAAATGGATGCTATGGAACATGTCATGTCACACAAAATGGCTGCCTGGGGGGTGTTGTAGTACAATTACTGTCACAGAAAAAGATACAGTTTAAGTAGTGTAATAGTGCTTTAAATGTGGCCTCTCTCTTGGCTTTTTCGTGTGTTTCTATACAGAGTTTTAATATTGAAAATGGATCACTGAGATATTGTAAACAAGTCTGGCATCAGAGAGAGAGATAGAGAGAGAAAGAGAGAGATTTCCCCCCAAAAGGGATCGATCTTGATTAGGCAAGGGGTGGTGGTAAATAAGGAGCCCCATCAACACTATACATATAAAGCTGTATCATAACACTGTACACAGTCCTAGCTTCCCCCAAAGATTACTGGGAACTGAAGTTTGCTAAGAGTGCTGAGAGTTGTTGAGATCACTGTTCCCAATGTGATTTAATAATCAATCCCTATTCACAGAGAACATTGGGAATTGGAGCTCTGTGAGGGGAATAGGGAACCATTAACCGCTCTAAGCACCCTAAGCAAACTGAAGTTCCCAGAATTCTTTGGGGGAAGCCAGGACTGTTTAAAGTACTATTGCAGAGCTTCAAATCTGTGATATGAATGTGGCCTGTGTTTGCACCAGGCGGCTGAAGTCAACTGAACATAATTTCTGAATTTCGTGCAGAAAAATAAAGCTCTTTGAGCGGCAAACTGTTTTCACTGCCCCATTCCTGTATTTATTTAATGTTATTATTTATTCATCCAATTTGTGTCCCACCCTTCCTCCCATAGGAGCCCAGAGAAACAAGCAAGTGATAAGACAATTTTACAAACACCTTAAACAGACCTCTTTAACAATAATCTATTTCAACAAAGTTGCGGACTAGGAAATATCTCAGCTTAGAAGGTGGAAGACTTCAGCAGGTGTTGAAAAGACAACAGAGACGGTGCCTGCCTAATATTCAAGGGGAGGGCATTCTAAAGAGCAGGTGCTACAACACTGAAGACCCAGTTCCTACAGCATGTGGAATAAACCTCCTGATAAGATGATTTCTGCAGGAGGCCTCCCACCTGCAGAGCACAGTGATCGATTGGCTATACAGTGGTACCTCGGGTTAAGTACTTAATTCATTCCGGAGGTCTGTTCTTAACCGGAAACTGTTCTTAACCTGAAGCACCACTTTAGCTAATGGGGCCTCCTGCTGCCGGCGCACCACCGGAGCACAATTTCTGTTCTTATCCTGAAGCAAAGTTCTTAACCCGAGGTAATATTTCTGGGTTAGCGGAGTCTGTAACCTGAAGCGTATGTAACCTGAAGCATATGTAACCTGAGGTACCACTGTATAAGAGGTGAGACAGTTTTTTCACAACTTTAGCTCATTTTAATACCCCCGTCCCACAGTGTTTCCGAAGCTGCTGGGAATTGTAGTAGTGCAAGAGTATCTACAAAGAGTCTACACTGCAAACAGATCAAATCTACAGTGCATGGAAACTGGGTTGATGAATGCAAATACAGTACTAGAAATAAAAAAATGTATCTGTATAGGAATGTGGCTTTTATTGTGAGGTGCATTCAGGAATTATTACTGTTTTTGTATTCAAATATCCCTGCTCCCCATTCTGAGTGGGAAAATCTGTAGGGGGTGTTCTTTGTGCATCTGGCTGAATGTACTTAGAAGAAGCTTCCTCGTGATGGGAACCCCTGCGGCTCCACTGCTTTCTCCATGAGATATTTGAGCACATTAATCATAATGCCTGAATCAGTCTTCTGTCTGTGAAGCACCTGCAAAATCAATGTAGAAATTCATATACATGAAATTCCATTCAGCCAAGGAGCTGAGAAAGAAGGTACACTGAATTATTCCATCGCTGACTTTGGCTCAATAGCACATTGGGAGCATAGTTTATACTGCAGTGCACCCAGCCATTGATGATCAAAAGAGGTGCTTGCATACTCAATCCAAAGCAGGTCACTGGGCCACTACTTGCATTGTCCATGCTGTCAGAGATGGAGTCCAACACCTTCTGATGGAGTGGGATGTAGTCCTCAGTGCACAAGCTGCTTCCACAACGCAGAGTACTAACCACTATATGATCACGGCCAGTGCACAAAATCCAATGGGATTTTAATGTAATAGCATACTGAATTGTGGCAACAGGAGATTTACACAGACACTTCTGTAAAACTACCCTTCTTTTCACTAGACTTGAATGTCAGGATGTCTCTAAGACATAAATGTCAGGAATAATCTGATCGATGCCCTACCTCATTAAGGGAACCAGCTCAATTAACTTGGCAGTCACTTCTTCAGATGAATTTAACATTTGGCCATCTGATGTGCACGTTATTGGGCCATGAAAGGATATCAGGTGTGGTGGGGCAGTCCTAAATTTTCTAACAAATCAAGCCCTCAGGCATTTCCCTTGGGAGAAGTGTGTATTGCAACAAATCCAGCTGGAGGAGGATTATCTACTAAGCAAATATATGCAAATGTTTGCATATTTTCAGCTTTCTTTGACATATAATTGGAATGGCCTTAGTATATAAAGCTGGAAGGAAAGTACTGTCCAAGACGACATGGAACAAATAAAATACAATTGCGAAGATTCTTGAAAACCTACTGAATAGCACAAAACACAATTCTGCTTTCTTGGACTTGCCTGGCAGGCAGAGCAGAATGTGTGTCCCTAAGAACAGATGGGCCTCTTCTCAGAAACAAGACTTCCTTCCAAGTAACAGCAAACATTCTGTACTGTAGGCTTCCAGGAGGCATCTGTCACCATTGGAAGCATGATTCTGGGCTAGATGGACCTTTGGTTGGATCCAGCAGTGCTGTCCGATCCAGCAGAATGCCAAAAGAACTTCTCAAAATGGATTGAAGAATGAAAGTAGCTCAGTGGTAGAGCAGCTGCTCTGCATTTAGAAGGTCCTGGGTTATCTCCAGGTAAGGATGAGAGAGACCTGGAACCCTGAAGAACAACTTCCACTCAGTGCAGACAATACCGAGCTAGATAGATCAATAACTGAGGCAGCTGCTATTGTGCTACTGTGATGATGCAAGAAAATGACAGCACAGTTGAATGGGAGAGATTGAATGTCATGTTGAGGCAATTATTCTGTTAAGACAAGTGTTTTGGTTTATGAGATGGCGTGATTTTCTCATCTCCTTCCCACTGTCCCAGGGTTTCTTCCAGCCCCCTCCCCAACCAATTTCAGAAAAGACACAAGGAGGAGGAAGAGAGGAGAAAGCCCTGTTGCACAAACAGAAGTCCTTGCACAGAGGCTTCTATTGATGGGACTCATTATTTAAATCACACAGTGTGATACATGTACTCCTTGGAGAGGAAGGGTGGCACATAAATTCAATTATTAATTAATAGGGGCAGATTGGGGAGTGAGCAATCCTAATTTCATGTTGACACTGATAGGGTAATGGAACCTAGCTTTGTTCCTCGGGCTTCCTAAGGAGGTAAATAGTATATACAGGATTGTAGCCAACTTTGAGTAGACCCAGTGGGTTGTAACCAGTGATAGTCATACTCTCAGTATAAAGCTAAATATCAGCGATACTAGCTCTACCTGTTAGCATTACAAATCTTATAAAGGAATACAGCCAATTTTTGAGAAAAAGGTGTAAATGACTAAGCTTCTCAACAAAATTTCCTCTTCCTGGCCACCACCCTTAAAAATATTAAGTCATCTCAGCATGACCAAATCCAAATCTACTATGCTTTGAAGAATGCAACAATTTTTTCATCTTGGAAGTTTTCCTCAAGTATTCATTGATGTCATGGTGGCATCAATAAACATTGAGTGTATAGAAATTTTGGTTGGTGGATAATATGAAGAATATTTTCAAAGTTCTCAGCTTGGACTAGGATACCTAGAAGATGACCTTCCTCAGTACAGACCAGTCTTTAAGACCTGCTGTGGGCCTTCTCTGTTTTAGCACTCACCCTCTGGATTGCCATCCCTTGTGTAACTTGTGAGGTACAGATAGTGATGCTATTTAAATGCCTCTTAAATAAATGGATTCTTACTCTTCATTTCCCACCCCCTTTCTTCTACACTGCTCAGTTTTATTTCTCGTATGCAGTTGTGCTTTCTTCTCTTTTTTGTTTATTGAATGTTGTGTTTTTATTGTTTTTGCTGTATTTTTATGTAAACCTCTTAGAGGTTTTTAAACAGCACAAAAACTAGTAAAGGAATAACTTTGCAACATGTTAACTCTTTGGAACCACCATAACCGTCATTGTTTTGCATTATTTTTATTTTAACTCTTTTTGCTGCATTCAGCAGTCTGCAATCTTATCAAGGCTTTGTCATATTCAAGTTGACATATAATGAAATGCATGTGATATTTGTACACTTTTGAGCACTACAAATCCAAGGATGCAATGTCACCAAGAGCAAAATAAGCAGGTGGTCAATATCAAATTTCACAAGCCATCAATTGGTCCAGTAACTATCAGATACTAAGACCACTGGACATACCATTACTTAAACAATTGTTGAATATCACATATTGAAATCAAATTCACACAAGGCTGCATGCAACTAAGCCATATCCAAAGCAAAGACTTAAGTTAGGCATGTGCATTGATATCAGTGGACTCTGAGTGTGCCTTCACCAACCTAATGCCCTCCAGATATTTTGGACTACCACTTTCTATGTTGTCTTCTATGATGGCCAAATTGCTTGGGGCTGCTGACAGTTTTAGTTCAAAACATATGGTGGGCACCTGGTTGAGAAAGGCTGGCTTAGTTGGATAAACCCCACAGAATACTCTGACCAGCTCCTCTGTTCAAGATCCATAGAATTTAATAGGGTTTTCAATGAGAACATGCTTTGAGGATCATTGCTTCTCAATTGAAAGGCTGCTGGTTTGAAATGGCATCTCCAAACTTCACACCCCACAACATTTAAAATATTAATGGCAGTTCTTTGGCATGTTGTTCCCTGTTTGGAACTGAAGCTATTGCTCTTTAGCTGACAGTCTGGAGCCAACATGATTAACAATCAGGAACAGACATCATGGCTCATACCAGTCTGTTGTTTGTTTCAGAGCTTTGAGAGCACATGCTCAAATGCAAGACTCTTTGTTGGAGGATAATGGAAGTTGGGTGCAATCAATATAACATTTCTGTTATTACAAATGAAACTTCTCCCCCAGTTTCTTGAAATCTTTCATCCTCTTTGAAAGAACCTTACATTTTTCAACCTCATCATTGCAGCACTTGATAATTTCTTCAAAGCTTTGGTCAGTGTGGGGTTGAGCTTAGCATCTCCTTGCAAGGATGGCCATGGGTAGTATGTATTACTCTTTCTATTAAATATTTCTCTATCTACCTGTGCTTCCCAAACTGAAAAATCCTCATGGAAGAAGCAACCGTATGTTCTTTGCCTCTGAGCTTTGATGGAAGCACGGGAAGACAGGGAAACCAAGCACCTGAGATTGGTGTGCTTGTGCATTTTGTGTTCAAGGGAAGTTCTACCATTTATCTTTTAAGTCTCTCCACACTAATTCCTTTAAAAGAAATAGACTTCATTTATTTATTTTTAAATAAATGTCATGTGTACAGAAGACACTCTCCCCACCCCCTATGATTACAGGGAACCCTAGCTGAGGTTCTCACGGTTTTTCTCAAGAATTATGGATACCAAGGTAGGCTACAGAGTACAAACAAGGGAGAGATGATTTGCAGATTGAAAGAAACAACATTCACAAACATATATTGATCACCTGGAGAGTAAGGCAAGCACAACACAAAACATGAGATTTTTTTACAAGGAATGGGTGAATCTGCCAATTTCAGTTTCTCATTTTTCCAACCATAAATTCAGTTCTCCACATTTTCAGATCAGTTTGCATTTTAAAAAATAAATAACCCTCGTGAAACGTTTAGTGCAGATTCCTCCTAATATACACATTTTTGTATGCACTTTTGCCTAATGTACGTGTTTATGCACAGCAATTCTCCAAAGATCTGGGCATGTTATTTTCATTAATGTATACATTTTTATGTACACCTAACAAAAATGCATGCATTTTTGTACACATTGTTTGGCTGCAGAATTTAGAACTGCAAAATTTGGAGAAGTGCACACTTTGAAGGATGGTTGTCTTTTGGTTTGCATATTGTTTTGGAAAGTGAAACTTCAGTAAGTTTGCCTTTAAATGTGAACTGAATCAAATTTCTCCATCAACTTGAGGCTTCACCAAATTTGTTCTCTCTATTTTGATAATTTTGGATGTTGTTTCTTCTGAATGCAGTTGGCATGGGTGGGCATTGCCATGGCTCCATCCTCCTGGTGGCAGCATCCCTGCCTCTTACCTGAAAGGGCAGGGGAGCAGTGCAGGACAGAAGAGGAGGGCAGTTGTGCTACTGGGGCTGAGAGAATACAACAATTGGCTTTCCTGTTATTGGCAGGATGTCTTTGTGGAATCATCCCACCATCCCCATGAAAATTTCACCCCAACATTTTCTGCCAGTTTGAAATGGCAGTTCCAAACCTCACACTCCACAACATGCAATTTCTTTTCTCATTAATTGGAGGAGAATAATGAAAAGTTTTTATCACAACATCTTTCTCTCTATATATAATAAAAATGTAATGATGTCATCACGCAGGCCCCATTGGAGAATCTGTAGTGCTGCATCACCGTCTTGGATTCGTATGAAGTCAGAGTACAGGATCTATCGCAAGACTCTTCATCTTCACGCTCACTCTCTCAAACCCTTTTTTCTGCAACATACTAACATAGCTACCCATCTGAAAGTCAACTTTCCAAGATGACTAAACAAGGGACACCTTCAACAAAATGTTGCTGTGCAGTAATCCTGTTCAGATTTCCAGCAAATCAGCCATCACCTTTTCCAGCACACTCCTCCACTCCTCTCACCCCCACCCAGTGTTCCACCTCACCACCAAACAAGCACTGAGTATGCCCAGCCCTCATTTTCTTTTATGTAGCCAATCTTATTTATACACATTGTTCTACCTACAACATGAGAGTCCTGGGGCAGCAACACTGAAGAGAAGTACAGCCAGCGGATGATGAGCCACTAGGAGGCTTCACCCTCTGCCTCCCAGGAAGAACATTGTGACAAGTGGAGAACAACCCTATCTCGTTCAGAAACCAAAGAGGAAGCAACTGCAGGCAGCTTGCTTCACCATTTCCTGCTAGAAAGCACACTTTGAAACTAAGAAGTAGTACCTTGGTTTTGTTTTCCCCTTCTCCCTCTCAGCTCCTTTTCCTTTTGTGCCATGTCTTCAAAGCTTGATGCCAAGCATTGTCTTATTTATTATCACTGTACACTGCTCTGGGAACCGAACCCTTTTCAACTGAAGAGCAGAGTAAGAACCATTCATATATTTAAACAAACTAAGCAGGATTTTCCTTCTTCTCCTCCCTTCCCCAGCCCCTCCCTTTTCGTCTTTGGAAAATGAAAGCCACAAGTACATGCAAATGCACTCACCGTTCTCTCCAGTAATGAACATGAAGAGCTCTTAAATATTACAGAATCTCCTCACCCTCCTCCCCTCATTTCAGGTTTATGCCTCTTTACTGTATGTGCACGGTGGCAACATTAATGGACCTCCGTAAGATTGGAAAGCTTATCTATTTGCTCAGCTCCCTTAATGCTCATTGTTTGTCCGCTGCTGCCCACATAATGTTTACTTATAGAATACCCTAATTAAACTGATGTAAGAGTGTGTGGGAGAGTGCTGTTAAAGTTAATGGGCCAGTGCTTTAAAACTCAAGGCGCTTTTAGGGTCATACATATAATATATTGAAATGTGTTTTAAGTTCACCGGGTGTGTGTTTACAAGCATGTTGGCGTTAGGCATGTTTTGAGCAACAAATCTTTTGACTAAGAAACCTGCAACAGGGTGCCAGGCATACTTTATGGATGTATTAAAAAAAAACAACCCCACAAAAAAAACCTGGAATCCACTGGTATAAAATTGTCTTTGATAATCCTGCTTTAATTCCAGAGGCAATTGCCTGTAATTCGAGCTATCCATAGCTCCCCCAAAGTGATAGTGCTGTAATTAAGCACCATTAAAATTTAATGCCTGGGCTTTAACTGCTGCTTTCCTGAATTGCTACCTCATAACCCTAATGATGTGGGAGGGCGTGACACTAAATAAACTATTATTAAGTCCCTGATGTGGAAACTAACTCACCAACTATCTCTATCATTCTGTTGTTCGGGAATAATTACTGAGAAAATTATATACCGTGACGTGGTGTGGAGCTCCGGAATGGTTCTTTGGTTCACATACTGAGGTCAGGTGGTTCCTGCAGAAGAGAAAGGGAAAACTGGGATGTGGCAGCCCCAAGCTTGTGGTGAGGTGGTAGCATTCACCCCTTGCCGCCAGATTCAGAATTCAGCTTAAATGGGGTGCATTTAAAAACCAAACCAAACCACACAGCAATAAGCTTGCTTAGCATCATCATCAGCATGTGACCATTTTGGACAGCTGCTAGGATTCTTGGTGCAGAACCCAGCACTGACACCAGGCCCTCCACCTTTTCCAGTGCTCCAATCAGCTTTGCTCTCCAGAATAAATCTGACTGATGGCAGGCAGTTCCCATTTGCCTTAATGGATGAACCTCCACTGCTGCACTAAGTTAACCTTGGGCCAGTCACCGTCTCTCAGTCTAACTTACTTCACAGGGTTGTTGTGAAGATAAAATGGGGGAGGAGAACCCCATTTTGAGCTCCATAGGGGGAAAAGATGGTATATAAGTGTAATAAATTAAATTAACTACTTTTTTTTGTAAAGGGGGGCAGTCTTTTTCTCTTTAATATTCATTGCTCAGTCAAATACCTCAATATATCTTTGGCCATTCCTTTCCCATCCCCAGTATGTCTTCTGAGGCTTGTTTCATTTTTGATTTGCCATTAAGATCTTTGTTCTAAAGGGAAATCACCTGCTTAAACTTGCTCAATTCATCGCCACCAAGAAAAAAATCAATCATTATGAAGAATAGGACTCTGTGGCTGCCTAGCTGATGTAGCTTCTTAAGCATATGCTAACGTGCGTGTCACTGTTGCTTAAACAGTCACTCTGTGTTGAACATTTTCACCAAACGCACACTAGACATCCTTGTAATGACTAACACTGTGTACAAATCAAGACATGCTCAACAGATGAAGACAGAACTTGAATTTCGGAGTGCTGTTATGGGCCCAAGTCAAATGTGTTACTGATACGAAATAAGGCTAGATTGGAATAAGTAAAAAGATGTGCCAATGAGTTGCTCATGGAGTAAGGAATGATGGGCTATAGCAGCAAAATCAATGGGTCATTTTTTGAGCCAAAATGGCAGGTTGTTGGATATAGAGGGTACAGAAAGGCTTAGTCTTTGCCACGCTATCATGGCAGATGACCTGCTGAAAGTACCAGATCTTACATTTTTATTTATATAAAGAGAAAAAGAGGTAATTATCATTCATTAAATTTATAATCTCCTATTCAGCTGGAAGCTTCCCATAGACAGACAGACAGACAGACAGATATCTAGTAGCCTCATACATAATGTTGCTCTGGAATTCTAAGAAACCCGCCAAAAGGTTTGTTTACAATATCTTAAGAGGTGTCCAAATGCATAACAAACAGACATTTTTCAAAATATATAGTAGATACTGTAAGAAAAACACTGGGGCCTAATTTGATTAGTAGAATGTCTGGCATCTGGTGGGTGGGGGCTTTTGTGTTGTGCTCCAGAATTGGCCCCTCCCTTCAGGTGTTCAGTTAAATTCAGTTAGAAAGGCCAACTGTCATTCTTGCCTCTTTATTGCCTCATGATGTTGTTTTAGTTTCTCTCAGATGGTATATTATTGTGTTACAATTTTATTTATTGTTGAAGCTTTGTTTCACATATATGTGAGCCACTGAAATGGTGGAACATTTAAAACTTGGTGAGTGAGGGGATATTCTCAATCTGACAGAAGGATTGATTTTTTTAAAAAAAATCACCTCACCCTCCACAACAGATACAGCTCTCTCTCTCTCTCTCACCCCTTATTCATATTACGCAGGTGCTTTCTTTGTACTGTTTTTCATGACTCTTAAAATTTCTAAGAGGAGTCCTCTTGTGGCTCAGCAATTGGTTGAACAGCAGGAAGCAGAGAGTAGGAATAAACAGACAGCTCTATGGATGGAAAGATGTAGAAACTGAGTCCCCCAAGGAGTACTGTGACCTCTGCTTTTTAACCTGGCGTTAGCACTGAGGTGGTCAAGTTTGCTGATGATACTAAAGTGTTCAGGGTTATTAAAACAAAAAAAGGGATCATGAAGAACTCCAAAAGGACCTCTACAAATGGAGCAAATGGGAAGTAAATTGGCAAATGTGAAGAAGTGTAAAGTGATGTGTGTTTGGGATAAAAAATATCCTTAATTTCACATAAATTCTCACAGGGTTTGAATAGATGGTGACTGACAAGGAGTGAGCCTTATGCTTCTAGTGGATAACTTGATGAAGATGCTGACCCAGTGTGTGGCAGCTGTGAAAAGCATGAATTTCATTCGAGGGATCATTAGGAAAGGAATTGAAAATAAAGCTGCCAATATCGCAATACCATTGTACAAATTGATGCTGCAACTGCATTTAGAGTATTGTGTACAGTTTTTGATGCATCTTATCTATTTAACTTACAAGCACAAAGTAGGAACCCCATCATGAAAAAGTAAAACAACCTCTGCTTGGTTATTTTCTTCATTCTCTGATTTCCTCTATGCTTATTTGTCAAACAACAAACTTGCAAGCCTTACTATCACTTGCAAAAGCAAGGAGGGTCTGTCTATAAAATGATTTCATGACTCCTCTTCTGAAAAAATATTGGAACTGGCTATCCTTGCACACACACCCCTTTTCTAAGGACTCATTTCAATTATAAAACTAAACCAACAGCCTACACTAAAGATACTATATAACCCACCTCAGAAAATCAGATGAGCTAAATTAAAACAATTAAAACAATTAAATACCCAATCGGCAGTTTTACTAAAAGCAGATTATTTTGGGGTTTATTTAATGTTTTCAGATTGATATCACACCAGTGAATGTGAGATGTCAAATGAAAGTTGAAGCTAAGGCGGTGAGAAAATGGGTCTCCCCAGTTTCATAGCCATAGCCAGTTTATTTATATATCACATTTTTCACAAACACATCTGTGCTTGAAGTGGTTCACATAAAAAACATCTAAATATAGCAGTGCAATAATTACATAGAGAAGTATCATATCACTGCAATATTACACTAGAAAAATAACTCAGTTCATTTAAGATAAAGGTTCATTTGGAGAAAGTGGATAGAAAAAAGTATCCTCCCCTCCTCCATAATCTATGAGTGGATCTACACACAGGGAAAAACATGCTATTAATAAGTCATAAATTCAATCATAATGAAAGAAAAAAATGCCATGTAAAACTGCATAGAAAAGTTTTGTGCTCTACAGCGCCATCTGGTGCATTCAAAACACTGTTTATTTGACTAATGTAGCTGAGTTCTAGGACTCTTGAACATCCAATGAAGTGGAATGTTAAAAGATTTGGGGCAGATAAAAGAAAGGACTTATTCATGCAGTGCATAGTTAAACAATGGAACTTGCTCCCAGAGGAGGCAGTGGTGGCCACCAAATTGGATGTCTTTCAATGAGGGCTGGACAAATTCCTAGAGAACAAGGCTATCAATGGCTACTAGCCCTGATGGCTGTACTTCACTTCCACAGTCAGAGACAGTATCCTTCCAGTTTCTGGAAACAACAGAAGGGCAGCATTCTCTTGTGCTCAGGTCTTTCTTATGGGTTTCTCACAAGCATCTGGGGTTTGCCACTGTCAGAACAGGATGCTAGACTAGATGGGCCATTGGCCTGACCCAGCAGGCTCTTCCTAGGTTACTAATGCAAATCACAATTTAAGTGAGCACAAAATTCACCAATTGAATCTATCGTCCAGCATGCTGCTTCCCATAGTGGCCAATCAGAAGCTTCCAGGAAATCCACAAACAGGGCATGAAGGCAATTGCCATCTCCCACCAGGGTTCCCTAGCAACTGCTATTTTGGGAAATACTGCCTCCAAAAATACAGCCTGGTGTAACATTAATGCTTGTGCCATTACAGCAAGTGGCTCCCCAACACATATTTAGCCAAGGTCAGGGTGAGTGAATTTTGGGGGCCTTCAGAAATTTACTGATGAATACCAGTGAATATTTTACCACTCATTATGCTGCCACAAACTCATCATAATCATAATCACTTTGGCACTCCACTGCTGATGCTAATTCTATCCAAAGAAACTTTGGGATGGGGGCATATTTGTGTCTCACCCAAGACGTAGAGGTGGTTTCCAAGCTGCTTAGCAAGCTCTGGAGTCCACATTACACAGCTGCCGTGTATCTCATTCCCCCCAAACTCACTGTAGCATTCAGAGGGGGCTGCTCTTATAAAAAAAGTTTGGGACTAGCACAAAATGAATAATACCTTACGCAAAGTGAAACACAGGTATCCTTCAAAATTCACAAGGCTCCAAACTTGTGGTGCACTTCTCCAAACCCCCCAAAATCTGCATGTAACAGGAAATTATATATTAGTTAAAATAAAAAGCACTTTTAGAGAAGAGAGAGAGAACTTCCTGGGACTTATCCTAAGGTAATGTTGGGAGGACCAATTATATTTCATTGTCTGGCCTGTCTCTGGTGATGCTGTGTGCTTCCTTGCCAGAGAAGATCTCTGAAATACAGACTGGGCTTATGGCACAGGGTCCATTGCACTTCTGATTTCAAGAGATGATGGAAACATCCCACTCGCACACAGCATAAATCTGGTAGGCTGAAACGGTTCCCAAAGGAAATCCTTTGCACAGCCTTTTTTAAAAAAACTGTTCCTCAAATGAAAACGCTGCTTGGCTCTGTTCCCTGCTGATTGACCCCCCCCCCCCAAGGACAATTATGCATTATGGAAGGTGCTTTTTATCACATTTGTAACAGGCAAGTACTTTGCAATCCTTATCTCATTTCAGAACACAATCATATTGTGGGCTAGGTCAACAACATTAACATTTATTATATTTTTTGTTGCTATTAGTATTAGTATAACCTGGGACGCGGGTGGCACTGTGGTCTAAACCACTGAGCCTCCTGGGCTTGCTGATTAGAAGGTCAGCGGTTTGAATCCCCATGGTGGAGTGAGCTCCCTTGCTCGGTCTCTGCTCTTGCCAACCTAGCAGTTCGAAAGCACACCCAAAAGTTCAAGTAGATAAATAGGTATCGCTCAGGCAGGAAGGTAAACAGCATTTCTGTGCACTGCTCTGGTTTCGCCAGAAGTGGCTTAGTCATGCTGGCCACATGACCCGGAAAAACTGTCTGCGGACAAATGCCAGCTCCCTCAGCCTGTGAGCACTGCAACACCAGAGTTGTCTGCGACTGGACTTAACTGTCAGGGGTCCTTTATCTTTACCTTTTTTAGTACTGGTATGAGTATGAGTGTTAGTGCTGGGAATACAGTGCTAAAGATAAGCAAACTCAGACCTCTGTGAAGGCCTTCCAGATTGTATGAGTGTGTTTATGATAAAGCGTGTTCTCCTTCATGAAGAGCACATGTTGCGGTGGGGGCCAACAGGACACTCCAAAGTTGTGGGGTGGGCTAACTGATTGTTGGCCACTGTTGTGATTGGGCTTCCCTTGTTGGGAAGAAGTTAATGTTGCCATTTGTTGACTGACAGCCAGAAATGCTAAAACTCCCTGCACGAGGCGTAGAGCTTCCTCTTTTCGCCCCGTGCATCGGATTCCCTCCCCCCATATTTAGGGTTGTTCGCTTTGACCTTGCTATGGCTGTCATGGGGTCATCTGCTCTTGGGGCAGGGGCCCGGTAGGAATTTTGTCCATCTGGCTGATTGGCTGGGGCCATTTGGTTTTTGCCTACTGCGTAGCAAATTGTGACAACTTGTAAGGTTGCGGTTAGGCATTGGTTTATGGTTTGGTTGGTTGAGGGGCATGGATTGGCTGTGCCTGCCTCTCTAATGCTGCTGCTGCAAGGGATTCCATTAAAGGAATACAGGGGCTCACTATTGCTTTTGTCTGAACCCTGTCAAGGGGCTAGGGCCACGCAAGAGCCCCTGGTTGCATTTGGGGAGGGCTGAGGGCAGGTTCCCTGCTCCGTCGCTACCCCCAAGTGTATTCCCCTTTTCTGACTTTCGCAGGCATGCGGAATGTCAGTCTGTCCCCCACTGGGGCGCAGATAGTTGCAACTAATGCCTAAGCAACCACTCACATTTTTGTATTTTAATAAAGTTGTGACCAAAATTATGCCAAAAACCTTAAACAAAATTTCTGAGTGATGTGTGAGTTATTTGGGGTGGCCCTGGGGACCTCGACACACAATATAACTCTGGGTGAGGAGCCTGTGGTTGAGGAATGGACTATGCTTTCAGTCACCTGTCTGTTCCATCCTGTGTACCATTCTGTGCTATTGTGGACGAATCCACAATGCTGATACACTCTTAACTTTTTCCTTCCTCAGCTGCTGTAAGAACACTCATTCCAATCACCAAACCCAGCAACACCTGTTCTGAGGTCCTCTGGGACCTTTGCTCTAGAAGGGTTTCTTCTCAAATGAAGCCTGCCTATGCAGAGTGCAAGTCCTCTGGAGTGATATGCATGAATCCAATGAGCACATTGATAAATCAGTGGACAAAGGTGAAGTGGCTGATGTAAATATTATGCAAATGTGAGCAGCACACCACACAAAAGGTTAATTTCCAAAGTCACTGTGTGCGATGTGCGCAGGAAAAGGACATTCATTTCCAGCCACACATGGCATTGAGAAGTGGGTGGAAGACATTTGGATCAAGAAATGGATCAAGGAGGTAAACAAGGTGAAAGCTTTGCTTCCTCTTGAGGTAGGTTTGCATTTACTTGTTTGTCCCAGTTTTTGTGTGTTTGTTTGCATTTTATTTTTAAAGTAGTGTAAGTTGGAGAGAGAGAGAGAGAGAGAGAGAGAGAGAGAGAGAGAGAGAGAGAGAGAGAATACTGAACACAGGTATATCTGGAAACTGAGACAATGGGACAGGAAATGTGATGCAGGGAAGCCAATTTTTTTTATTATATATATATATATATATATATATATATATATATATATATATATATATATATATATATATATATTTGAAGAGATAAATTAGGTGGTTTATCTGCAGGCAAGCATCTAATGCACTTTTGTGGAGCAAAGCTTATGGTCACATCTCTGGAGATAAAAATAATTCTGGGGCTATATATACTTTTAATACGAGCAAGTTTTGACAAGGAAGTTTGGAGATTATGGGTACTGTCAGATATTTTGGAAAAATAGTATTGTTTATGAAAATAATTATGGAAACTGGGGAACAATTGCCTTTTTGTTTTTTTTACTTATACCTGTTTAGCTTGTCCTTACCTCAAAAGTATATGCAGCAATTTCCATGTTTATCCTAACTACCCTGTGAGGTAAATTTACTCTAACAGATGGTGATAAGTACAATGCCATCCTTGTGGTCAAGCAGAAACTTAATTATTTATGAGGATATTTAAAGAACCAACAGCTCATGATAACATGTGGGGGTAAACACCAAATAACAATATCAGTTCATTAAAACATCAAACATTCATTTTTAGGAACTGGGTTTTGTAGGGACAGGTTGTACTTTGAACAAAGGTGGTGTATAAATCAATATAGGACTGTGCAAGAAGTATGTGTTTGTGCCAGAAGAGTTGACTAGGTAGAATAATGTCTTTACTCTCCAACTCTGCTGATCCAAAATGGCTGCCTGAGTGTGAGACTGGCAGTGGCATCAAATCAGGAGAGTTCATAGGGGCTGCCCTGGCTATTCCTCTGCACTTCTTTAAACCTTCATTTCCCTCCTCCACCTCACCTACCCATGCTGGGATGATAGCCCAGCAGTTATTATGCTGTTGTCATGCTGTAGTTCACAGCGCCATCTGTCAGGTGTGTTTCAGCTTATTCTTTGCTGGAGCAACTTCATAGCTCTGTGTTCTGCAGAGCACAGCTTGAACCCTTGCTTACAGGCTGAACCTTGTCTCTCCTTGCCTTGTCTTTCAGCCTGGTTGGGCCTTGCCTTCCCACACTACATAGTACCCCCATTCCTTCTACTCTAACATAAATTGGGTAAGTAGACACCCATTGTCTGGCTTTCCAAGGAAGACATTGACCACATTTAATGAGTATGTTAAAGCCTGTTTTGGTTGTTGGTGTATAACTGTGAGAGTGGGGAAAGGCAGAATTAGAGGCAGTGCCCAAAACCAGAAGAACACCGGGCCAGAACAAAATGGTATCTTGTATCTATTCCTCTGTGCTCAGCTATTGTTCCTTTCCATGTAGTAAATAAAGCACTGTAACAGCATCTCTTTCTGTATGCTGAAGGATGCTTCAGGGAGCACAGAGGAAGAAGTCAAGAGCTCACCAGAGGAGCTAAGACATTCCCTTCTTTCCCTGCTGAAATAGTCTCCTGACTGTGGGAGGCTTGTTATGTCTGTGTTTCTCAGTTTACAGGTCGGTCCACTTTGAAGTCGGTAGCATGGCAGCTGGGGATTGTCCAAACTATCAGTCTTGGTTTCTCTCAATTTATCATTTTTCAAATCATGAGTTCAGTTCTCCATATTGCCACATCAGTATAAAGATTGCTTCTTTTTAAGTCACCACAAGAAAGTTATCAAATGTTTAGTGTGCTTTTCTCCTAATCATATTTTTGCTTGCAATACACTTTATACAGGTAATTTAATCCTAATAGAATGCATTTTTGTTTTTGTTTTTCATTACAGTGCATACTTTTATGAACACTTTCTCTAACATCTGCATTTCCATACAGATTATGAATTTGGCGAAGTGTGAATGTCAAATTATGGCTGGGTTTCAGTCCACATCTTGTTTCAGGAAGTGGGAATTGTGTAAATCTATAGGGTGTGTGCTTTTGTGTATGCATGCTTTATATGGAGTCAGATAGTCGGTCCATCTAGCTCAGTATTGTTGGGATTGAATGGCAGTAAGCTCTCTGGGATATCAGAGAGGGATTTTCCCCAGCCCTACCTGGAGATGTGAGGGGTTGAACTTGGGACTTTCTGTGCGCAAAGTATGCGCTCTGCCTCTGAGCTATATGGGACTTAATTTCAGTGGCAGTTGTGTGTAACAAGAAATGTAGCTTGGCTGTAGGACATCAAAGATATTTAATCTCTAGCCCCCAACCCTGCCTTGGCCATTCTGTCACAAAGAAAGAGGTCTGTAGGAACAGGTCAAAGCAAGGAAGGAAATCAGACTTTGAAATGTCTTCTAACACAGACCTCCAGTTTAGAAATAGTCTGTTTGTTTATACTCAGTGGGTCTATTGAGTATGGCTTAGTTGGACAACATCCAGAGTCCCTACATTAGAACATAAGAAGAGCCCTGCTGTGTTAGGTCAATGGCCCACCTACTCCAGCATCCTGTTCTCACAGTGGCCACCCAGTTGTCCGTGGGAAGCCTGCAATCAGGACCTGAGCACAAGAGCACTTATCCCTCCTGTGGCTTCCAGAAACTGGAATTCAGCGGTATTACTGCCTCCAACCATGGAGGCAAAGCTATCACGGCTAAGTAGTCATTGATAGCTTCATCCTCCATGAACTGATAGTGTTAGTCTCTTGAGCCATTTTCAAGTGAGTATCTTCAAGTGGGTGAACTTCCTCATATAACAAAAACTTGCTTCCTTATTTCATTGTGCCATGGTGATTCTCTCCCCCCCCCACACACTTTTATTTTTTATCATAGATCACCTCATTATAGTATATAGGCCAGGCTCACTTGTCTGCTGATGGAGAGCAAAGGAGTGACCTTTGAGCATCTAAGTTCAGGAGGAAAGAGGCATTAATAACATCTCTTTGGACACAGGGGAGATGCACGCTGACCCTCTAACAATGATGCGGCACTGCTGTGCTACCTTCACTGCAGGTGTAGGTTCTGCAGTGACTTTTTGCTGTGGTGGCCATTAAACATTCCAGACACAGTACTAGAGCAAAAACATTGCAGACAGAGCTTTCTCACACACCACACCCAGACCTTAAATTCAAAGCACTTTAGCAGCCATGGCTTCCCTCGAAGAGTTCTGGGAGCTGTAATTTGTTAGGAGTACTGAAAGTTGTTAGGAGGCCCCGATTCCCCTCACGGAGCTACATTTCCCAGGGTGGTTTAACAATCGAGCCTTTTCCCCAGGGAATTCTAGGTATTGTAGTCTTGTGAGGGGGATGGGGGTCTCAACAATTCTCGGCACCCTTAACAATTACAGCTTGTAGGATTCTTTGGTGGGGGCATGCTTGTTTACAGCTGTGTAATACTGCTTTTATAGTGCAGATGGGTATAAATCTGGAATGGGGGAAAATGCATGCTGCCATTTTGATGACATTGACATTATGTGGATGCTGCAGATGAACTGGAATGAATGAGAAGCAATAACCCCACAGTAAAGCACTCATCTAGTGGCACCCTTTGCTTCCCTTTATGCAAAGCAGCTTCATGGATATTTCATGTTTCTCCTGGGAATTGCACAGATATTTATAATGCAGCTGTTTTCAGCAGTGCACACAGAGAAATCCTGCAAGTCTTATTGAAAGCCTTTTATAACCTATTTATTATGTTCTCCTTCCTCCAATGAGCTAAGAGTGCTACATGAGGTTCTTCTCCCCTAGGCATAGTGCAGACATAGTAGCTAGACGGTTGTAATCTGATCAAGTAGATCAGAATTTATTTTTTTCTCCCATCAATACCTGAACCATAGGACTTTTGCATTCTACATGCCCCACAGCAGTCAATTTGTGATCAGAAACCACAACACTTCCTCAGAGTTCCACGTGGGGCCATGGGGTCTTCGCTGTGAGATCATATTCATCCAGTACTATACCAGCTGCACTGGCTCCTGGTGGAGTACAGGATCAGGTTTAAGGTTCTGGTTTTAACCTTTAAAGCCCTATACGGCCTAGGACCCTCGTACCTACGGGACCGCCTCTCCTGGTATGTCCCACAGAGAAATTTACGGTCTGCAAATAAAAACATCCTGAAGATCCTAGGCCACAGAGAGGTTAGGCTGGCCTCAGCTAGAGCCAGGGCTTTCTCGACCGCGGCTCCAATCTGGTGGAACGCTCTGTCACAAGAGACTAGGGCCCTGCGGGACCTGACATCTTTCCGCAGGGCCTGCAAGACAGAGCTGTTCCACCAGGCCTTTGGTCAGGGTGCAGCCTGACCCCCTCCTCTGGCAATCTGCACATAATTTTGCTTAATGGTTGCCATCAATTTGATTTTAATTAATTTTATAATGAATGTTTTTAGAATGTTGGATTATTTTGATTGCTGTTAGCCGCCCTGAGCCCAGCTTCGGCTGGGGAGGGTGGGATATAAATAAATATTATTATTATTATTATTATTATTATTATTATTATTATTATTAATGTTGAAGGATGCCCCCACCCCCCAATGTAGAAGGTTCTGGGCCAGACAAAACAATGTCTTGATAGATACAAGGCAGCTTTACAAGACCAGCATTAGCCCCCAGAACACCTGGGAGGCTGCAGAAGAAGACTAACCATTTCACTTTCCTTTTTCAACACATGCCGTTGTTCTAACTGTTTTATATGATGTAATGCTTTTTACAAACAAACAGCACATTATTTAGTTATTTCAAGTAATTATATACTGCTTCATATTCCGAATTTCTTCTTTTTTCTATTCAAAATTAAAACAAAACATATTATCCAAAAACATATCACCCTTATCTCTCCCCCCCCCCCATTTTCCCTCCCTCCCCACTGGCATCCCTCAGTTCCAGTCTTTGGTTTCTCTGAGAATGCTGTTTTCTGCATGTTACAAAGTTGTATAGATCCTCAAACTATTTAGCTGATTGTTATCAATAAAGAGTTTGTGAATGTTTATTCAAAGCCAGCCAAGGAGTCCAGTTCGCTTTGTTGCGTCTTCAAATACTTTGTAAAGGGTTCCCATTTTTAAAGTCACAGTTATCCTTGTCCTGTAACTTATATGTCAGTTTTGCCAGTTCTGCATAGTCCATCAACTTTTCTTTCCATGATTCTTTAGCTGGGGTTTCTTCAGTCTTCCATCTTTGTGCTATTAGAACTCTTGCGGCCGTAATATTCCGAATTTCAATTTAGTGTACCTAAAATGTGTAAAACACCTAAGGAATGAGAATAATTAAAATCTATCCCAGAAACAGAAGCTGCCTTACAAATGGCTGTTGAAATAGGAAAGTCTTTCCCAAGTGCCTGAAGTTCAGCAGGAGAAGGTCTATCACAACTCAGCCAACATAGAGAGAGCTCTGTCTTCCAACATCTCACTCTCTGCTACCTCAGGCAGATTCCTTACTTTGCCCAATGGCAGGATCGGCCCTGAGTGTCACCAGAAGAGTTTTCCTTTAAAATCAAATAGCAGATCTGGATAGGTAGTTTCTGTTTTGACTGTGACTGGGGTAGGGTAGGAGACTTGAACTCTCCCTCCTCGCCCCACTGGTCCTAAGACTACTCACACTTTCCTTTGGGTGTTATCTGACCACACATCAGATGTCTTCATGCAATTAAGCACATATGTAGTTTGGTCCAGAGATCCCAATGGTGCCCATATGGGATGAACTACTCAGCAGTCTCTTCTCCTGGTCTCCCCTCTACTCATGGATTTGAAAGCATCAGTCTTTGTTCTTGCTTTTCTTCCTGCAAATTGTTGTCTGCACTGCTTTTGTATCATTCTGATCCATCATAAGGGGGCTGCCTTATTGTGTCTTTGATCAGTATTGTAATGTTCTCTTTCCTTCTGCTCGTCTAATGCATTGTATTTGGGGATCTCACTTCTCCATAGCCTCCATAAGCCTAAGTCTGGGCTGTAATTTTATTGATATTATTTTAAAAATCTAAGCAGCTCCCCAGCGGGTGAGCTGTAAATCTCCTGGTGTGTTTTGTTGCACAAAGGATGATACAAACTCCAGTAAGAAAGTGGTGCAAAAAAGGAAAGCCAGTCTGATCTCAGACAGAGATAGGAAATTGGTTCCAGACAGCAGGATGATTAGTACCTTCCCCACCTTTGGAAGCCCAGTAAAACATTTGAAGGGGAGCACAGCTATGGAACTCCAGTTCTTGGGAGGCCAAACTGCCCTGTACTCTCCTTTCCTTTCATTGGTAAGCAAAGACTTTTTTTGCTCCAACAGGCCTTTGGCCACTAACTGGCTGTTGTGGCAGGCTCTTCTGAGTGTAGGTGTTGCACTTGTGTGTGCACACACTTTTAAATTGCTTTAAGTGTTCTCAGTGCTTTTTTAATAAGATTACTTATTTAATTGGGTTTCAAAAATATTTATATTTATGTTGTGTTTTTGTTGGATCTGTTTTAGTTTATGCTGTGAGCTGCTTTGACTCCTCCAATGGGAGAAATGAAGATTATAAGTAAAATACATTAACAGCAGCAAGTCACATTCCTGACCTTTTTGCTATACTAAATCCAACTTTGAAATGCTTGCTAAAACACTTCTATTTCACCATGCCTATGCAAGCAATTAAGAACATAATTGTCTACTATAGTTAATTGAAGTTTGCTTTCAACTTTTAATTTTTTTATTGTGTGCATTTAAGTACTATTGTTGTATACTGTTCTGGTTTTTGTTTTTTAATGAAGTAGCACTGTGTGTGTATGTGTGTGTGTGTGTGTGTGTGTGTGTGTATTCTTATAAACAAATAAATCCACAACCCCTTTTCATGCCCTCTTGTCATCTTGAACCTAGGGACTGGGTAAAGGAAATCCTCTATCAGCAATGCTCTACTGTGACCTTTGATGGGGAAAGTCTTGCTTTCCTTTTTTTTAAAAAAAGAATATTTATTAAAGTTTACAATAATAATACAATAAAAAGAAAAAAGAATAACAAAAATACAAAATACAAAAATAAAAATATTTAAAAAACACATAAGGTTTCCAATGCTTATTTTTCATTAACTTATTTCCCAGACCTCCTCATACCTCCCTTTTTTGTATTCCGGTTCAAATTGTTAGTTCAGCAAATCCTTATCAATAAATTTTAACCTATTTCTAAACCTTCTTTTCCATATTCTCTTAAAGCATTACAGCTGGAAACCATTTAATTTCTAACCGACATCATTCTAACATTCATTAATTTTGCAATATTTCTGTAAATTATCTTTAAATTTCTTCCAATCTTCTTCCGCCAACTCTTCTCCCCTGGTCTCGGATTCTGCCAGTCATTTCTGCCAGTCCCATATAGTCAATCATCTTCATCTGCCATTCTTCCAGAGTGGGTAAATCCTGTGTCTTCCAGTACTTTGCAATAAGTATTCTTGCTGCTGTTGTGGCATACATAAAGAAAGTTCTATCCTTCTTTGGCACCAATTGGCCGACCATGCCCAGGAGAAAGGCCTCTGGTTTCTTCAGGAAGGCATATTTAAATACCTTTTTCATTTCATTATAAATCATTTCCCAGAAAGCTTTAATCCTTGGGCACGTCCACCAAAGGTGAAAGAATGTACCTTCATTTTCTTTGCATTTCCAACATTTATTATTGGGCAAATGATAATTTTTTGCAACTTGACTGGGGTCATGTACCACCTGTAAATCATTTTCATAATATTCTCTCTTAAGGCATTACATGCCGTAAACTTCATACCTGTGGTCCATAACTGTTCCCAGTCAGCAAACATAATGTTATGTCCAACATCTTCTGCTCATTTAATCATAGCAGATTTCACCGTTTCATCCTGAGTGTTCCATTTCAACAGCAAGTTATACATCTTTGACAAAATCTTAGTTTTAGGTTCTAACAGCTCTGTTTCTAATTTTGATTTTTCCACCTAGAAGCCAATTTTCTTGTCCAAATTATATGCCTCCATTATCTGGAATAATGAAGCCAATTTCGCACTTTGTTTTTTAATTTCTCAAACTCTGCAGTTTCAATCTATCTCCTTCTTGTTCCAAAATTTCCCAATATTTCGGCCATTTGGCCTCCATATTGAGCTTTTTCTGAGCTTTTGCTTCCATTGGTGACAACCACCTTGGGGTTTTAT
Source organism: Podarcis melisellensis (assembly GCF_964234715.1). Lineage (NCBI taxonomy): Eukaryota > Metazoa > Chordata > Lepidosauria > Squamata > Lacertidae > Podarcis > Podarcis melisellensis. The sequence goes on along the minus strand of NC_138540.1, from coordinate 37,577,729 downwards.
TTTCCAATAAATCCTTATATCTTATCCAAACATTAAACAATGCTTTCCTGACAATATGGTTTTTGAATGCTTTATGTGCTTTAACCTTGTCATACCACAAATATGCATGCCACCCAAAAACGTTGTTAAAACCTTCTAAATCCAAAATGTCTGTGTTCTCGAGAAGCAGCCAGTCTTTCAACCAGCAGAATGCTGCTGATTCATAGTAAAGTTTAAAGTCTGGCAGGGCAAACCCACCCCTTTCCTTTACATCAGTTAATATCTTAAATTTTATTCTGGGCTTCTTGCCCTGCCAGACAAATCTAGAAATATCTTTCTGCCACTTCTTCAAATAGTCCATCTTGTCCACAATTTGCAATGTTTGAAACAAAAACAACATTCTAGGCAATACATTCATCTTTATAGCTGCAATTCGACCCAACAAGGAAAGCTTCAAATTTGACCAAATTTCTAAATCTTTTTTCACTTCCGTCCAACATTTTTCATAATTATCTTTAAATAAATTCCCATTTTTGGCTGTCATATTAATCCCCAGGTATTTCACTTTCTTAACCACATTCAAACCTGTTTCATTCTGAAACCTCTCTCTTTCAATCAATGTAAAGTTTTTCTCTAAAACCTTAGTTTTTAACTTGTTCAATTTGAATCCTGCCACTTGACCAAACTCTTGAATTAGTTCCAAAACCCTTTTAGTACTAGATTCTGGCTCCTGTAATGTGCCATCTGCAAATGCTCTCAATTTGTACTGTTTGGCTCCGACCTGTATACCTTTAACCAACCGGTCCCGAAAGTCTTGCTTTCCTAAGTGAGGAGTGAGGGAAAGAATCGCTGGTACTGAAGGAGGAAGTTGGACAAACAGTTTTAGGAAAGAGTTAATGGCATGGCAGAGTTTATTTGCTGGACTTTCTCTGATCCTATCATTGCTGGAGGAATTGGCTTCTCATTGGGCCAGTGGGCTCAGCTGCATGCATTTGGCTCAGGGTACCGTACCTCAACGTTTTAATGCTTGAGGTCCCAGCTCACAGCAGAGCTAATTTGGAAAACTGTCCTTTTAGAACTCAGCCAACTCTCCTAGACCTCTGACAATTTCCTGGGAAAGAAGAGATTTGCTGCTGAAGTTCTCTTCAGTAGAGACCTCCTGGTCTGGCTCCCTTCTTACAGCAATGAGAAGGGTTTCCAGAAGCAAAGGATAAGAAGGGTCTGGCACATACAGCTGTTCCTCACAACAGATTGGAGTGGCTATGGGGGGTCAGGAGAAGCAGCTAGGGGGCTACAGCACCCAGCATTGCCCCCAAAGTAGTTGCCACACTCTGCTTAATGGTAGCTGGACTTCTGGACACCTCCGAGCTGTGGATTTACTTTCTAAACATAAAAATCCGTCCCTCCCAATTGACCACTTCATATTTAAAATTGTAAGTACAAATGCACATTCACCTGACTTTGTTCCTAACCTGAAAATATCTACTCCTCCCAAAAATTTGGAAGGTTTCCTCCCCCATGACCCCTGCCCCAGAGTTGTGACATTTGTGGAGGGAGTGTGATGTATTGGATCAGCCATACTTTTTTTTTGTTTTTAAGTGTCATACCAAAATACACATGGGCAACTCCTTGTAGCGTGGGGAAAAATATAAATTATTCTGTGGATTACTCAATGGTTTCTTGTACAACACAACTATAGCAAATATTCCCCAGGGAGGAATTAAGTTGTCTTGCCTGTCATTCCAGGGTAATTGAATTTCCTTCTTTGGTCTAGCTCTAAGTTATGTCTCATCATTCTCTGAAGGAAGATTGTTTCTCCCATTGGAGTTGTAGGAAACTCAGCTAGTAGTTCCTTTCTTTAAAAAATGATGTGTGCGTATATGAAACTTGTTTTAAAGCTGCTGGAAATTGTATGGTGATGAAGTGCAAAGCTTGCTTTAGAGAACCTTGGTTAAGTGTCTCACTGTGTTTTGCACAGAGCAGTATACAAATGTAGGACCAACTGATTCACTGACCACTCCCCAAATAAGCCTTCCACAACTGAAACTCCCCACTGCCTCACACACAGGACTGGCCCTAACATTGGGCAAAGTGAACTGACTGTCTCAGGTGCCAGTTGCTAGCACTTCTGCCACATTGTCTAACCTTCCTTTCATACTTCAGTATCTGTTGAATTGGGGACTGTGCCATTTTTGACCAATATATTGCTCTAAATTTCATTCACACCGGTGGACATGGTGTGACACAACAATGAACATGATTGGACAATGTTTCTGCTACCGTTACTGCACCTATGTGCTTCTGTTTCCCATGGTTCGCCCATGAGAAGAGCAGGGAAGAAGTTTATGCTAGTATAGCACCCAAATTTCATCATTTACTCCCACAATTTTCTGCATTTAAGGGGGCTGAAAATGGATTTTTTCTGAAATCAAAGAACACAGAAATGAGTGCTAAGCATCCACTATATTCCATTAGTTTTCTGGAAGTGGCTTTTATGTGATGTGAAAGCTGAAATATAATGCATAAATTCACAGGGAAACATCAGGCAAATGGCTTAAACTGCCATTGAATGTAGCCTAAGATTCAACTTCTAGGTCAAGCTGTGGCTGTATGGGGAAGGAGTGCCATCTTGTCATCCAAAATGTCTTCAGATGGACCTGCTCATACAGATGTTTCCCCCTTTTATGTCCCTGGACCACGTTTGATGCCTCATTAATTCACCTTATGCAATGTGTCTGTAAGATAGCTGATCAACTCCTGAGTCCTCTGAGTCTCTTGTAGGCCAGCAGGCCACATGACCGCATCATACACAGAATCATGATGAAGATAACAAAGAAAGAAGCACTTATGTCTTGAGCTAGGCACAGAGCCAAGAATTTAGGAATGTCCTTCAAAACAAAAACCATAAAGAGCAAAACTCAAATGTTCAATGAAGTTTTCTTTCCCCAGGAATAATCAGTGGTGGAAGGGCAAACACCAACAGATGATCTGATATTTCTCTGCTTCCCAAATCTTAGGATATCTTGACATTGGTGAAAAGAATGGAGCTGACCCGGGAGTTTAGGTGACGTTGTCTAGCATCCATCCATTCCTGAAGGATTATTTTAATGGCTAAGGTTAATGGTGTTTCTAATAGGTTTTATCCACAAATAAATGCTTGCCTTGGTGAAATCTGCATACTCGGCTGATTTGAAATTATTAATGGCATGCCTTAGACTATCTACTCAGGGAGAAATGTCAATAACGTGCTCTCAAAATAACTGACGTGAGGGGTTTCGCAGTGGGGCTTTTGACTTGGACACTTGCTTCTGACACATATAACCACTTATTGATCTGAACGGGGCCAGTTTTGATGTGCATGGGGTTTTTTATTTCCTTTTTTTGCTAATTCAAACAAGTAAGATGAAGCAAATAAGAATACGTCTCAGTCTGTGTGGGTCTGCAAACTCAGCCTCTTATAAACCCAAAAACAAAATGAGATCATTTATTGGGCCAGCTTAGAAAAGGAATATACAGTCTTACAAGTTCCATATAATGTTGGCTGCTGCTGCTTCAAATAATGATAATTGTAACAATATTTTCTTGAAGGGGAATGGGTAAATCTGTTTCTTATCTATGCCAATTTCACACATTTTACCTGCAATTCCATTTTATTTATTTTTTGCATCTTCTGCCTTAAAAATAGCACTCCTCAAAATACAAAGTATGCATTTTATTATTTAGTAGTATAATGCATATTTCAAATGAGCATATTCTCTCAAAATACTTATTTTAAAAGTATGTTTTGATGCCTTTAGATTGCCAGACTGCCTTGGAACATTCAAAGTAATCAGATGTATGGAGAATAGCTAAATTCCGATATGAACAGAAGACAGAAGCAGGCACTGAAATGTGTCTTTCAATTTCTGTTTTCTTCCCTGACAAAGGGACTTCCATTCCCTTTCAGGCCCAGTGGAAGCTGTTCCTTTGGGGCACATGTGGCCCTGACTACTCTGAAATCTTAGGTACAGTATTGCGCCCAAAGCTCAGAAACTGCTCACGCTAATGAAATTCCCTGTTGCAAAATGTGCCTAGAACAATGGGAGTTTCAAACACTGTTGGGAATGTTCCATGCCCGAAATCCTGTAGAGCCTTTGCTGGTAAATATAGACAGTACTGAGCTAAATGGCAGCTATTCAGTATAAGTTTGCCTCCTATTTCCCCTTTTCTGGATTTTCCACCTGGGCACAGTTTCCAGATTTGCCTCAACTTGAGGCAATTGGCAGTGATTGCAATCCTAAACATGATCTTGGTGGCATGCCTAATAAGTCCTTTATGAAGAAAAAACAATCTTTTTGGTAACCATTTTCTCTTTCAAAGTTTATTATTTCCCCTGATATTATGCCTATTAATTTCCCAAACTCCTTACAGTCATGAAAATTGGCTATGGCAACTATACTCTTTTGATGTATATTTTTATTAAATTGTTTCCCCCCCCCCCCTGTTAAAGTCCCCAGGAATTTTATGGAATTAGAAAACCCTGAAATGAGAGGCAAATTACTTACTTTGCTCCACACGTAATTCACAATTTCTAGGTATTTGGGAAATCTGATTGCTGTGGAAAGCATAATTAATCAGAAGAGCCTCTGAGGATAAAGTGTTGTGTCATTAAATTAAGTTTCCTTGAGGTATCCTGCCCTATGAGTGACATGTGGAAGCAATTTCCAGTCCCTGGAAAGGGTCAGTAGAATCAGCCTCTGGCATCTCCTTAGTGAAGGCTTCGTTTATCATCAACAGCTTTGAAGTAACAGATATACTGCTGAAGGCCAAGATCAGATAGCTCAGGAAACCATTGGACTCCATTTCTGAATGTTGTTGGGTCTGCTTGCATGGACAATATTCTCACCAGCATAGCCTAATGTTCACTTCTATCTGATTTTATCCCAAAACCTTATAATGCAACAAATGAAATCAAAGTTGCAATGAAAATGACAACATTGTGCATGTCTTTGTTGATATTGTTATAGGCCCCCCCCCAATCTCCACAGCCATGCTGAGATTCCAGGGGTTGCTCAGGGTTTGTGTTTTCTATGGAGGCAAATGGAGTCTGTGGTATCTTTCTGATATATATACAACCTGAGCCTCCTGTGGAATGGTTCAAAGCATGACAGTCAAAATGAGTTCTGTATCTTTCCTGGCTGCAACGTTGGATCCAAAACTGGAGGCAGCCCCCATGGTGCTCTTATCCCTACTTTCTCCAGCTTACAAACTGATTGTAAAACACAACTGTTTTTCCAAAGGCCAGCTAGAGAGGCCTGGAGGGTGACATTTATCACCTGACCTGAGGTTCCCCACTCCTGACAAGTTGTGCTGTTGCAAATTCAGAAGATCAGGGTCCCTTCATGGTAATCACAGCAGCGGCCCCTCACACTAATGCCCTGCTAACAATACACTATCTTCTAAGATTATACAACAATATTGCAATTATACAATAATATTTATTATTAGGGATGCATCACTATGATCACTGCAGATCTCCACATGTTGCCTTTCAGCTAAATCGATATTATGTGCGTTTACATCAACAAATGATTTGGAGTACTCCAGTATCATATTTCAGAATGACTTGAAGTTGTGTTTTTTCCTTGGATTTCCATTGCATGTAATAGAACTTGTACTCCATTGTCTTGAAACTGAAGCACACTGAACTGCTTTCAGTGTTCCTAAATGCTTACCTTTGGAGCATTGAGAAGAACCCATCGGTTTTCTTCCTGAGCACCTTCTCCAGAGTGACCCCAGGAACTAATCCTCTCTGGCTGATTCACCTTCTTTCTCTGAGAGTGTATTTGAACTGTTTGTCTTATGTAGAATTGTTTTTTATAGTGTTTTTACTGTGAAACCACTTCAATATTATTTTATGGGAAGTAATTCACAAATGGGAGCAAATAATTAACAAACACCACTGAATTATCAATTGCAGTTACACTGACTGGACATTCCTGAAGTCCAAACGCTTGTGGCTATTCTGGTCTTTCACATCAGCTGCTCCTGCCAACCACACCCAGGTTCACCTCTGCCTCTTCTGTTAACAAAATGCTTCTTTTTATGATGCTCATGACAGAGCGTGGGCCCATATATTAAAAGGAAAGGGTTCTGAGATGTGCTGCACCTGTCAGTCAGGCTGTGGGCAGCTGTTGACTGGAGACTGTGAGGTCAAGACCAGAGAACAAAGGAAGGCTTGTCTTGAATGGGAAACCTTTATAGCTCTTCCTGGTGAAGAGATCCAGTTGCCAGCTTGGTGGGTGGAGTCACCCCAGGACATAGAAATGCTTAGCTTATTGCTTAGGTAGACTCTGTATTTTGTGTACCCATCGCACTGCTGTGGGAATGTTCAGGGGTGCAGGAGAGGATATATTGTGAAATTATATCCTAATCCAATTTGTGCTAACAAGTTCCCAAAATATCAGCAGAGTTTATGACATTCCCCTTTAAGTTCGCAACGGTAACGTCTGTACAGGTTCTCTAGAACCTCTATAATAATTACTCTGGTAATTTCCCCTTTTGTTCCCTCTAAAAATACAAGACACAACACAGTCTTTATAAAAGTATAAAAGAGTTTACTCACGTTCTGTTCACAATATGATCCCAGAAGGCAGACAGGCTTAAAAAGGTAAAATACATATAGAATCTATCTTATAGGAAGATAGTCCTTTCCTCCTCTCTTGGCTGAGACCCAAGAGGGCATTCTTAGATGTTGCTTCATCAAAGGAAGATGGCAGAGAGAGAGATGGCTGCCTGCCCTGTGTTTTTATCATTACCTGCACAGGTGAGGCCACACCCACCTCTGGTCACATGCAGAGGAAGTCTGTTCCAGGAAGTTTACCTGCTTGCTGGACAGACATCCCTCCCCATGTTCTAACTCTAGGAATGACTACTCCTGTGTTTTACATCCCACAACTGCCACACAGGGCAGCTGTGGGTTCTTGGCTCCTGCACCAGAAGCTCCTGAGAGCATATTGTATGGGAGGGATGTGGGAGTCCACATCTGAGGGCAGAGCACGGTGCTTTGCACCTCTTTGGGCCTCTCTCTCTGTCCATAAGCACTCTCACCCGCCCTTACTGTCCCTGCTTTGTGCTTTGCCTGCCTGGAAAGTGTCCTTGAACTCTGACCATGTGTCATCCTTCCCATGATGGAGAGAAGTGTGTGTAGAAACAGGCTTAGTGTTAAAAAAATACATTCATTGTTCCACCCACTTTTGTCTCTGGCCCCGCCCACCCTGCACATGGCTCCCTGATAGGTTGCCCAGATGAGAATGCTGCACTGGCTGAAAAGGGTTGCTTGTCCCTGGTGTGGAGAGATGTTTCTTACAGTTCCTTACAGTTTCACCCAACTACTCCAAAGCAGCTCATGGGGCTTTTCATAGCAGGTGCTCCTAGTGGTTTTGGAAGGAAAGCTACAAAATATTTGAGGGCCTATCATCTGATTGGAAGGGCATATATTTATTGCTGGAGTTCGCCTGCCTGTGATTATGACACAGCCATTATGTGGTTGGTGCAATGTAGTGGCAGAGGCAGTGATCCTGTGTATGCTTACGAGGGAGCAAGTCAACATGCACACTTGGCAACTTGCTTCTAAGTAAAGATGCCTCAGGGTGGCAGTGTATACAATTCAAGAACTCCTGACTAAGAAGGGGGGAGAAATTGGATTTGGCTGGATTTTAATGAGAAAGTACCTAATTCAGCTGATTTTTTTTTAAAGAATATTAAGATTTTACAAAGTCATAAATACAAAAATGCATAAAAAAAAGAAAAAAGAAAAACAAAAATACAAAATACAGAAAACGAGAAAAAAGAAAAAAGAAGTTAAAAACAAATCCATTTTTTATAACTTTACACTCATTGTATTACATTATTACATAATCAAATCAGCAAATCCTTACCCTCTTTCATTTATTTTCATCCATTATCAATTCATTTTTGCATATTCTTATTAACTTTGTTGCTAATGCCACTTATTTTCAATCCAACATCATTTTAACATTCATTAATTTTACAGTGTTCCTGCAGATAGTCTTTAAATTTCTTCCAATCTTCTTCCACCAACTCTTCTCCCAGGTCTCAGATTCTGCCAGTCATTTCCACCAATTCCATATAGTCCATCACCTTCATCTGCCACTCTTCCAGGGTGGGTAGATTTTGTGTCTTCCAATACTTTGCAATAAGTATTCTTGCTGCTGTTGTTGCATACATAAAGAAACTTCTATCCTTCTTTGGCACCAATTGGCCGACTATGCCCAGGAGAAAGGCCTCTGGCTTCTTCAGAAAGGTATATTTAAATACCTTTTTCATTTCATTATAGATCATCTCCCAGAAAGCCTTAATCTTTGGGCACGTCCACCAAAGGTGAAAGAATGTACCTTCACTCTCTTTACATTTCCAACATTTGTTGTCGGGCAAATGATATATTTTTGCAAGCTTGACTGGTGTCATGTACCACCTGTATATCATTTTCATAATATTCTCTCTTAAGGCATTACATGCCGTGAATTTCATACCGGTGGTCCACAACTGTTCCCAGTCAGCAAACATAATGTTATGACCAATGTCTTGTGCCCATTTAATCATAGCTGATTTAACCGTTTCATCCTGCGTATTCCATTTTAACAGCAAGTTATACATTCTTGAAAGTATCTTAGTTTTGGGGTCTAGCAGTTCTGTTTCCAATTTTGATTTTTCCACCTGGAAGCCAATTTTTTTGTCCAAATTATAGGCCTCTCTTATTTGATAATAATGAAGCCAGTCTCGCACTTTATCTTTTAATTTCTCAAAACTCTGCAATTTCAATTTGTCTCCTTCTTGTTCCAATATTTCCCAATATTTCAGCCATTTGGCCTCCATATTGAGCTTTTTCTGAGCCTTCGCTTCCATTGGTGACAACCACCTTGGGGTTTTATTTTCCAATAAGTCTTTATATCTTATCCAGACATTAAACAATGCTTTCCTGACAATATGGTTTTTAAATGCTTTATGTGCCTTGCCGTACCACAAATATGCATGCCACCCAAAAACATTATTGAAACCTTCTAGGTCCAAAATGTCTGTGTTCTCAAGAAGCAGCCAGTCTTTCAACCAGCAGAATGTTGCTGATTCATAGTAAAGTTTAAGGTCTGGCAGGGCAAATCTGCCTCTTTCCTCTGTGTCAGTTAATATTTTAATTTTTATTCTGGGCTTCTTGCCCTGCCAGACAAATCTAGAAATATCTCTCTGCCACTTCTTTAAACAGTCCATCTTGTCCACAATTTGCAATGATTGAAACAGAAATAACATTTTTGGCAATACATTCATCTTTACAGCTGCAATTCGACCCAATGGGCCTAATTCAGCTGATTTTAAACTAAAGCCCAATTATCCTTCAAAATTTGCACTTCTCTGACTTCTATAATGCAGTTTTCCAGGCAAAAGCAATTAATACAAAAAATGCACACATTAGAGGGAAAGTACATATAAAAATGCATACATCTGTGAAAAGAACATACAAAAGTGCATTGTATTAGGGGAAATTGATTGTAGAAATTTGTATATTCAAATAAATCCACACTAAAATGCTAACAAACTTTCATGATACTTAAAAAAAATGCTACAGAAATGTGAAGAATTAAATTTAAATTTAAGGTAGGAAAAATGAGAAACTGAAATTGACAGATTCATCCACCCCAAGTCCCAACTAAAGCTTTGGTCCTAACTCTGCCTACCTGTGATTAAGCCCCATTGCATTAAATACAACATTCTTCTAAGTAAACTTGGTTATGATTGTGGTATGAAATAGCATATTGGATGGGGAGGGGAGGTAAGGGGAAAGGGTTGAACCTCACTCACTGTCGTGGCCACAAATCAATGGGTGGGTGGGGCTTTGTGAATATAAATTTAAAACTTTTACAAGAATGCTTGAATCGTGGATCATCAATGCCTTGTCAATACCACTTCCACTCTAGGGTGGGAGCAAATTGTCATAGCCCCAATCACCCAAAAAGAGCCAAGTTCATTTAGTCCTTGGGAGGAGCCTTATGCTGCATTGCTTTGTGGGAGATTGGAGGTGCCCTGTGGTCTGGGCATGTGTGCCAGGGAGAACACTGAACTTGTGGGGCCATGGTGTGCTTGTTTGATTCACAGCCCATGCCCCTGTTAACAAGGAGGAAGAGGTCATTTCAATTCTTGCTACTGGAACACAGGTGGCTCCTGATTATATGTCCAGGAGCAGGAAGAGAAAGGATTTCTCCTCCTGTAAGGAACTGCCCTCCTCAAACTATTTTGATTCAGTTGATTTGTTCAGTCTAGTTATTTGTTTATGCAGATCCTCCTCATTCCTGTTGTTATATTTCAATAAATGCAACCTTTCCCTATTTTAAATTGAGTCTTGAGTCTTCTTAAAGGTGTGGTGGCAACTCCCTTCTCATTAGTGAGCTTGTTGGATAGTTCACATTTTTTTCTGCCTCATTCCTGCCCTGCAATATGGTGGTGAGAGGAGCCTACCTCTCAGGGTTGTTGTTATCATTATATAGGTAATGCATGCAGAGTGCAGTGAGCACTCCATCGTGCAATGTCTAAACACTGCATGTGGTTTTTTCCTGCAAGGAAAAAAGTTTCTGCTTTGGAAGGACATGGACTTTTGAGAACTTTACCCCTGGATGAGTGCTCAGTGAGTTTGAAAGCCAAAGCCCCACTGTAACCTGAGCAGTTAATAAAATCTATTGCCCCATGATGGATTTTTTCGTCAAGTAGAATTGATCTGTCCTCCTTGTGATTTGCGAGATGGAGGGGGAAACAGCAAATGCAATCAGGATTTCTGGTGCCCCTGAAAGAGCCCTGTTCTGTCAGTCTTTTCAAGCCTGGGAGTAACTGAAGGCTGTGGTGGTCATTCCTTTGATTTATTGAAAATAAAACACCCTTGATTAACATTTTAATAAAGAAGGTCTTTCTTTTGGCACGCAGGGTCTGAGGAGCTATTCTCCCCTATCGTGCAAATCGTTTCCTTCAACGGTGAAGGGAAGAATTACCCCTTTCCAGAAATCCATAAAAGAAGAAGTGATTTCTTAAGCTGTTACTTGTACACACCGAAGTGAGAGCTTTCTTGGGGTGCGCTCTCTCTCTCTCTCTCTCTCTCTCTCTCTCTCTCTCTCTCTCTCTCTCTCTCGTGTGTGTGTGCATGTGTGTGTGTGTGTGTTTGCTTGCGAGGGGTGCGCTCCCGATATGTGTTATGCAAAAATGAGGATGATTTGTGAAGAAATCATCCTTGTAAAGCTATTGGTTCTGGTCATCAGCCTTTATCCAATGCTTTGGTGATGCTGCTGCTGATCTATTTGGGAAGTTGGCTGGCTCTCAAGGCAGTCTCTCTCCCTCTCCCTCTCCCTCTCCTCTCTCTCTCCTCAAAGGCTGTTCCACAGTGAAAATATGCTCAGTGCAGTTGAGTGCATGAATGAAAAAGCCTCCAGTATCTTCTAGGCTAGCAAAATGCAGCACAAGGCTCAACTTACCCTGGCTTTCCTCCTGTCCCAGGTAAGGAATTTGGTGCTTTGATCTGGTCCTAGGGGTTATGTGCTTGTGTGTATCTGTGTTTCTTTCTTGGGTTTTTTGGGGGGAATGTTTTGCATTTGGCTATCTGGAAGTGTCTTGATTTCTCAACGATCGCATGCCGACTTGAAAAACACAGAGATACGCACGATGAAGTGTGGATGTGAGAAGCAATTCTCCGATGTGAAAAATGCCTCTGTGTGCTTTCCAGTGACAGGAAATTAGCGACATAATACGTGTGTGTGCATGCAAATTGTATTTCCTTCACATGAAAGAGAGTACGGATTGCTGGTTCCGTGGTGCCAGCAACAAGATATTCTATCACCTTCAATGCTTCAACTTTGATTTTTTTTTGCTTCTCCTTCCTATGGCTTCTGCCAGGACAAGATCATTACATTCCTTACTCCCCACACTCGTTAAAAAGAAAAGAGGAAGGGGGGAAAACGTGATTTATTTATTTTTAAATAAAAAAAGGGGAAGAATAAGGGCTTTCCCCTGCCTCTCCTTCTCTCTCTGCCCTACCGCTTTGGTGAATTTGTAAAACCGAGTATTAATGAGCAGCTCGGCAGCCTTACCTCCCGCCCTCTTCTCAACTGTAAAAGATCCCACCCCACCCCCCTTGCAAAAAGGTAAAAAAAAAAGGCATAGACACCCAGCCTTTAAAAAGCCAAGAGGCTGTGGAGCCCTGCTGTTGCTGTCAGTCAATAGCCGAGGAACTAGCTGCTCTCCAACTTCTGCACTCCTCCCTTGCCTTCCCCTCTGTGAATATGATACGGATTTCATTTTGGGAAGCAGCGTGTGATGTTTAAGGCTCCTTTGTTGTCATTCGGTGTGATGCTCCTCCATCCCCTTGTTCATCCCCTCTCTCCTCTCGCTTGTCTTAGGGAGCTTAATCTCTCATGCAGCTACAAGTCTCTGTCTCTTGGATCCCTGGGATGGTACTCCATGGTGATAAAAGTTAATTCCCTATTGGCTTGGAGACTGATTCGTTTTTTGCTTTTAACCCTTGAGGGTGCATGGGAGACCAATGCCTCAGGCGAGAGCAACTTAATGTGCACGAAGCCTCCCAAATGAGAGGAACAGCTGTGGCTCGCTGGTAGAACATCTACTCTGCAGGCAGAAGGTCCCAGGTCCAATCCTCAATGGTCTTGAACCTCCAGATAGGACTGGGAAGGACTCCTGCCTGGAAACCTGGGGAGCTGCTGCCAGCCAGTGTAGAAAATGCTGAGCTATGATTTGACTTTGTAAGGCAACTTCTTAAGTTCCTAAAACATCATAAATCTGGCTGCCTTCTACTAGGTCACAATGTTTGTCTGTCCAAGCCACTGCTGTCTGCTCTGACTGGCAGCAGCTCTCCAGGGTCTCAGGCAGAGGTCAGTCCTAGCAACTGCTACCTGGCCATTTTAGCTGGAGTTGCCAGGGATGGGATTTAGGACCCTTTGCATGCAGAACATGTTCTCCAGCACTGAGCTATATGGCCCCTCAGCACTTCGACAGCCCTCTCTATTTATGGCATATAAGTTGCAGCTATTTCTCTCCCCTCTTACTGTATTTTTTTTTCTATTGAACCTGGAAAAATGGGACCTCCATGTGTATTTTAGAGACAAAACTGTGAAGATACTAGTAGAGTACAGAAACAAGTAATAAGTCACAGTTCCCTCTGTTCAACCGCAGCAGGGTAGTGTCACATGTGTGCTCATAACTTAGAGCGGGGGCACTACAAATTGGTGTCGTTGGGCTTGGCGATTGCTTGGGTAGTGATTTAAGGACAAGACCTGCCATTTATTGAATTAACTCATTGTTTAAAAGTTTTCTAGCATGTAGCAAGCTGGGATCTTGGCCAATGCTGCAGTAACTCCCATTACCAGTAGCTCCACCAAAAATGTTAGCTTTACTACAGAGTCCCAATGTTGTGTGAATCTAGCTCCTAGTTGTGTACACTGGTGTTAGGACAGCAAGAGTTATGGCTCTTGTCTCCTAATACAGCTTGATTAAGGCTGATTAGAGATCTTCAGTGTCAAGTGAGAATCAACTATGATTGACCATGTGAAAGCCATGGTTCACTAACTGAAATGCATTGAAGTGGTCTTGAAGCAACAAAATCTAGGGAGCTGTGGTGTGGATGCAATTTACATGGCAACTGGATGTGCTGAGGTCATTTGAAATATGTGCAAGTGCTGTGTGGAAGAGGGGGAACTGTGTGCATGTAATAAAATGGGTGGGACAGGATGTGAAGAGAAAACCAAAACAACTGGTCAGTGGTTTAACTGGTTGCAACTAGCAAATATATACATACACTTTGGAGTGTGAGAGGGTTGTGGTATTTGCGATGTTGCTACTGGTGACAAAATAAGGTGTCAGATGTGCCTTTTCCCCAGTGTGTGACTTGGCTTACTTGCTTGAGTTTTCTGCTCTGCAGTCCTCTTGTGTGATGCACCTTGCTGTCTCTCCTGCCCTTTGTTTGTAGCAGCACACTATGATTTGGAAGATTTTCTCTTTAAGGTTTCTGTAGTTGGGTACACAGAGATAGACTTCCTGAGGTCAAGGAGAAAGAAAAGGTGAAATATAAAAGGAGAAGAGGAAGGAGGCAGGTGGAGAAAAGGAAAAGAGCAAAGGCTGGTAGAAAATAGGATGATGAGTTAAATGTTGTGACTCAAATCCAAATAATTGTGCCCTCCTTGCAAGGAATCAGGTACTTACTGTCTGTCTATCTATCATCTATCTATCTATCTATCTATCTATCTATCTATCTATCTATCTATCTATCATCTATCTATCATCTATCTTCTATCTATCCCAAAACCTGCTCCTCTGTTAAGCTATTCAAATGCCCTTGGACAAATGACTATGTCTCAGCTTAACAGACTTTACAGGGATGTTGTGAGTTGCAAATGCAAGCCTGAGCTCTTTAGCAGAAGGGCATTCAAGACACACATGTGTAGCACTGCTTTTTTGGGGGGGGAAACAACAATCCTGCAGGAGCTGACCTGTTTCTAGTCACATGCTGGTATGTTCAAATGTTAGTTTTCTGCTCTAACAAGTCCTCTTTTATTAGCATGGCTGGAATGTGTGAAAGTCAGTCTCCTCCTCCTTCTCACCTGTATTTCATGACTCATACAAAAGATGGCCCACATTCTATCATGTCTAACATGTCCTTTGTTAAAGATCAGATGGTATCAGTTGATAGGGCTTGTCCTCAGAAGCTGCTTCAGTGCCAGAGCTCAATGTCAAAACACATAGAGCAAAGCAAATGAAGAAAATATTAACTCTGGGTATGTACAAAGTGCTCCACCCTGGTGACAGAGTTGAAATGGAGAGGAGCAAGTTTTGCAAACTGGAACAGGTGATTCACTCTTCTTCTTTGGGAAAGCAATGACTCTCTGATTGAAATACCACACTTTTGTGGTGGAAATATTGGGAGAAAGAGGCATTGATGAGAAGCCTTGCGGCAGCTGGTAAGATGATGAGGAAAAGGCTGCTGTTAAAGGGGCTACTCAGATGGATTGCTTGACTTGGACAGCTTCCGTGCAGCAGCAGAACTAAATGGTACAAAATGGGAAAAGTTACCTGCATGCAGCCATCTGGCAAGGCTCATAGGCGCAGTGATATTTTTCTCTTCCTCAGCAGCAGCTACAACTCATTATTCCTTGATATCCGGCAAGTGGAAATGGGCAACATTGATCTTGATCAACTGATTTATAAGCAATGCAAATCTGTTGCTGTAATGCCTTCCAGGGAAGAGTATAATTCAGGTTTGAGTTAACGATCTAAGTTTGGGTCACGGTGATTAGGGAGAGAAAGTACCTTCTGAGCAGTGTGTTGTAGGCCCATCAACAATCTAAACATGCATAAATTACTCAATAGGTGAAAATGATTTTTTAAAAAAAGGGGGGGGGGACTCAAAGATCATGCACTCCCAACAGAACTTTGTGAGACAATCCTCTGCTGTTCTGGGGAGCAGTTGAGGCTCAGATGTGTGCAAGGGTCTTCTTACATATCTTAGTAATAATAGCGGACTGGGTGTGTGGAACTGAGCTGTAATTCCCCTTTCTGTGATTTTGGAATAGTGTCAGGAGCAGGGAGTTATGGCCACACCTGGAATGTGTACATCTTTCCAGAAGGAAGATGCAGAATTCCTCCTACATACATTTACACTGATGCATGGAAAGAAAAAGTGCATCTTGGTTCCCATAAGTTGGCCATAGTACATCAACACATGACCAGATCATCACTGGTGGGAACCACCACATGTAAGTTTCTAAAATGGGGATAGGGTGTGGAACTCCAACCCCCATCAGTCTCAGCCAGCATGGCCACATTGTGAGGGATGATGGGGTTGTAACCTAGCAACATCTGGAAGGACATGGGTTCTCCACTCCTGTCCACTGCTGTTACGTAAATGGGCCCATAGCTGTGCCTGGTGCCTATTATAACAAAGAGTGATGTGTGTGTATGTGTGGCACTCCATTAAGCTCTATGTCCCATTGGTATTTACTATGGATTGCACACCCTAACAGGGGTCCCGTCTTTCTGGTGCACAGAGGAGGACTCTCAACTGCAGGCAGTGTTCTGTGCATGCTGGAGCTACTCCAGTCTCTTCTGTGACTTCATGAAACATGCAAAATGGTGTAGTTTTCATACACATAGAGCCTGCACATCTTTCTGCAGTATGATCAGTGTACAGAAATTCCTGCCATCTTCCCAGTACCAATGGAACAGAGAAGTGTCACAATGGATAGCATTCAAAAGCCAATATCAAGTGGTAGGCTAGATGGCTGTGGCTGGCCACTTCTCTATTTATAGAAATAGACAGACCAGTCTAATTCATTTTCACATACCTTTAATTCTAAATTCACTGTGTCCCATTTTCTGTGAATTCTTTTAAACTGCTGAAATATTCATATTTAAAATGCACGTGTTTGTAAGCACTTTCTTTGCAATACATTTTGTCCCTGAAATATACTTCTTTATTGTACTCAAACTGCATTGCACATAACTGGCAGTGCATGTGTGCAAACATATTGATATTTACATTCTGCTCTGCGTAGAAGTTTGTGAAGTCTGGGATCTGTGCATTTGTTTTAAAATTTGAGACCAAATGAACTTTGGGCTTATCCACCCTTATCTTTCCACCGCTCTTTCCAGGCATGGTCTGCACTTTAAAGATTTGTGTCTTAGCAACCCCCACTTTTTTTTGCACCAGAGCTTTCCCCATGAAAACACACTCTTTAAAGCTCAATCGGAGCAAATGGCAATCCACTGAGAACTTGAAGTTTGCTCTGTTTTAATGCTAAAAAAAAAAAAAAAATCCCACTTGGACATGGAGCTTTTAAGCATAGAGCTGTGCTGGAAAGAGTGGAATTAAAGGTCCTACATATATCTCTGCTGATTTCTAAAAGGAGGGAGAAAGGTATACAGACTGTTGAGGTTGTTTAGAATTGACACTGGAAGGGGGGGGGGGTGTCCAGGTCCTACTCTTTATAAAAGTTCACCTTATCCAGCCATTGGCTTCATGCTTTTATAGCATTTCCCCCCCACATGATGAAGTTGGGCATGGAGTGCTCATTTGCTAAGATGGGCTAGAAATAATAGGCATAATTGTTTAGCTAATGTGTGCCTTATGGAGCTCTATGACAGTGGCAGGCAACCTAAGGCCCAGGGGCTGGATGCGGCCCAATCACCTTTTCAATCCAGGAATCAGTGTGTTTCTACAATAGTAGAATGTGTCCTTTTATTTAAAATGCATCTCTGGGTTATTTGTGGGGCCTGCCTGGTGTTTTTACATGAGTAGAATGTGTGCTTTTATTTAAAATGCATGTCTGAGTTATTTGTGGGGCATAGGAATTTGTTCATTCTTTTTTTCAAAATACAGTTAGGCCCACCACATGGTCTGAGGAACGGTGGACCGGCCCATGGCTGAAAAAGGTGGAAACAATAACTTGAGCTGTAATTGCACTCCAGTGGAAACAATAACTTGAGCTGTAATTGCAAAGGAAAAAGTCTCATACGCATGATCTACTCGGAAAGCTTATTTTTTAAATACATAGTGAATTATAGAAAACACAGAAACCACAAACTTTTTCATATTTCTCCAGAAGAGGGCTCCCTGCACAGCATGAAAACCAGTGATAAGATTCAAACAGAGGGATGGATCACAGCTGTAAAAGAGGGAAAGATTGGGGGGGGGGGGAGAATCACATTCTATACAGAAGTCATGTCAAAATAACTTTAAGGGTTGAACTCTGAGTTTACTCACTCAACTTGATCTCTTGTTCATACCAGTCTAGTGCAGTATTTGATCATTAATCGTTTTCAGTGAGATAGGTTTTCCTGTGGTGGGGTGGAAATGAATAATTGATACAGAAATGTCCTTTAATTTTGCCCCCCCCCCCAAGGAATGAAAACAAGAACCTTGGCAAATGACCTTTCTGAATATGGACTCTGTACGTAGTTGTTGCTTTCCATTTCCGATGTGAAAGCAAAAAATAAACACTGTCCTTTGCTATTATGGAGAAGCATCTTGAACAGGCAGCAGGTTTGAAATGCTGTTTCTGGATCTGGAGGAAAGAAAAGTCAACTGGGTGCACAAGATGATATACCGTTAAGTCAGTTGTGCATAGGATGCCACAAAAATAATTTATATGTGCAGTACAGTGCTTAAACTTTAACATACTTCCATGTGCTTTCATGGGGAACATGACGGACAGTTAGGCCTATCATTGCAGATGGTAACACACATGCAATGTGTGGTTGTGATCATGGTCTGCATAATGAAAACATAGATCAGATTTTGAAAGCACATTCTGAGCATGTCTTGCTAGCACATACAAAGGTAGGGAGATTGATGGTGAGGACATATATTTTACATTCCTGATACTGTTGTCAGTGGTCTTTGCTGACATGATGAAACATGGCTTGAGGTGGATGTACCTAGGTACCAATTAATGTTACTGGAGTGGTGCAGAGCTGCCACAGTTCCCTCTAGGTGGATCCTATGATGTGCTAATACTTGTAGAAAGGGAGTTGGGATTAGTATTTCTTCCTGCCCTTAGTATTTCTTCCTGCCTAAAAGGAACCAATGCCTGGTGGGCAGAGGCAGGCTAGACCTGGAAGCAGAGGTGCTGAGCTGCATCCAAAATTTGGGGGGGCGGGTGCTGTTGCGTTTGTGTGATGTCACACATGCAATGTGCAGTGCACGTGACACCCACCCCACCTGCCCAGGCCTTCATTTGTCTTCATTGCTGGAAGACTAAAGCTGCTTCCTACCCCTCCGCACGGCATGCAGAGGCACTTTGGTGTGTTCCTTTGAGATCTCTGGTGTGCCACAACAGAAAAGGCCCTGCTTCTGATAAAAATTGACTTACCTTTAGACACTGAAGGGAATTGGAAGCAGGGCCTCCCCTGAAGATCAAAATGAAAAGTGCATCCTTGAAATTGAATGGCATGACTTAAAACTGTTATGTACTGAAGTTCTCTCCCTGGGCCAGCAGGGGGATACTGTAGATAGTTATGCAAATAAGGGATTGAAAATGACGTTCAGTGATTGGATAATTTTAGAAAATTGTTACAGTTACGTTGTACTGGAGCTCTATATAAGCAGGCTGACTGAACCCTTCAGTTCAGTTCTGTCCTGGCCTGTGAATAAACAAGAGCTGTTTGAAGAATCGCTCTGTCGTCTGATAGGTTCACCCACAACTTAACAAAAACAGCCAAGCTGGTGCCAAACAAGTTGCTTTCCTTTCCTTTGACCCCATCAATGAGGCTGAGAGGGGCTGCCCAGACTTTCTCCCTGGGGAGGTCACTTAGGTGCTGCTAACACAGAGGTTTGACTTCACCCCTGGAGGCACACTCCATTGTCTCTGGAAACGGACAGATGCCAACAACTTAAAATAGGGGTGAGAGACCTCTAGCTCACCAGATGTTCTTGGACTTTAATTCCCATCAGCCCCAGCAACGTGGTCAATTATCAGGGGTGATGGGAGTTGCAGTCCAGTAGCTTTGGAGGGTCAGAGGTTCTCTGACATCAAATTAAACTGCTAGATAAGCCTTCCCCAATCTGATGCCATTGAAAAGTTTTGGACTACTGCTTACATCAGCTCCAGTCTGTATGGCCTAACTGGGGATGATAGGAGTTGCAACCCTACAACTCCTGGAGGGTTCCAGGTTAGGGAAGTCTGTTGTAGATTCATTAAGCAGCCATCACCTCTGGTATCATAGCTGCAGTTGTGCAATCGCATGCCTTAAACTTCAATTGAGTGTTAGCCAGAGCCACTACTGGCTTACACTGCAGCTTTTGCTCACCCCTGTAATTAACAGAAGCAGAGGCAATTAATGCGAAATTGCCAGCTGAATGAATTTTTTTTTTTATTTGTATTTCCCCCTGTTGTCCTATGAATCCTTCATTTATTAAACATAGCACCAAGTTCCCTCTATGAATTCTGGAATACTTGAGACCCCCCGCACCAGGCTCAACTCTACACAAGGCATACAGTGTGTGTTCTGAAGCATTAACCCACCCTGTCCCTCTTTGCAGCTTCCAAAGCTGTCGGGACTCTTTCCCACTCATATGTTGCTTATTTTCCACTGATGGAACAAGCCCATTTGGCTGCAGGCTCCCCACCACGACAGGTTTTTTGTTTTTGTTTTGGTCTGTGTTGGATGTGCATATAGCTTTCTGTTAGGCCAGGATTTGGATCAAACAGCTTTATTATGAGTTGGCAGCTTTTGCCTGACCTTCTCTGCTGCCATTTCCACTGGGGCGAAGTGTAAAAGCGGAATCTCATCTTGCAAAAACACCAGTGCAACTCCCGGCAAGTCAGAGAAGCTGCAAAGGCCTTGTGTATACAACCCAGTAAGACTTTGGGATCTTCTTTTAGCCTTGTAAGCATTCCTTCATTGCTATAGCTTCTAGGAATACCGTAAGAAATAGCACTGCTGAGGAATACTAATGGGTCAAAGAAGGCTGGAGTATTAAATTAGGGCTGTCAGGGGATGTTTACACAACTGTTGGATGTGTGCCTGCTTTGAAGAACAAACTTCCTGATAAGGAGAGAGGGGAATTGGTTTAAATGTGGGGCTTTGTGAATGTGTGGCCGTAGGAACCTGCTTTAAACACAGGATGTAGGAAGCTTCCAGTGGCTACTGTGAGAAAAGGATGCTGGAGCAGATGGGCTACTGACCTAATCAAGGAGGCTCACTTTACATTCTTAAACCTGGTCAGGCTATTTGCCAGTCTAACCCAGCATTGCCTACTCTGACTGGCAGTAGCTCTCTGAAGTCTCAGGCATGGGCCATATATACAATCTGAGCATAGGTTGGAGGAGCTCCCAGCATTAACACCCCAACAGATCTTGCTTCTTCATTAGTTTCCAGAGGTGGTGGTGGTAGGGGGGTCCCAAAGTCCAGCACAAAGCAAACAGTCTTTGTGTCTCTATATTCCAACTCATGCATACATACAACTCTGGATATTGTTCTTCTCCAGACCAGCCTGATGCAGAGATAAGGAAAGGCCCACCCATTTGTTTCTATGGGAGCCTCTTTGGACTTGAAAACCACAGTCCTTAACTAGCCAGCCAAAGCAATTACCTTGACAAAGGAAGTGTTTTGGTAAGCTTTCCCTTATGCATTCTATATAGGATTGCAGGTTCTGGAAGGGGAGCCAGGATTCCACCCAGATGTCCCCCCAACTCATTATCAGTATGGGGTGAACATGGCCTCAGTCAAAGCTGGGTTTTGACAGCCAATCTTCCCTATTTGCTGCTTCATGGGATTGCCATATTTTAATATTATTTTATTGAAACTTTTTTGAGTGCAATACTAACACTGCAATGCAGTCATCATCCTGCCATTGTTGAATGTGCCCCCTCTGAACTCCTGAACTGCAGTCATTTTGCTGCTGCTTTAGGAGACTTTCGATTCTCATTCTCCCAGTATAATGACAAACTTCTGAAATGCAATCGTCCCATTTTTTTTCTCTCTCCCAGTGCCTGTAACTGCTTCCCAGGGGAGAGTGAAGCTCTGGAAAACAGCTTTGCCAAGCCCGTTTGAAGCTCTGGATGCTTTGGCCTTGAGGCATCTAGGCAGGCAGGTTTGCAGCTTCTAAGTGCTTACTCACTCCTGCCTTGTAAGGCTTATTTTACTAATTTCCCTAGAGATGGACCCTGTTCTTCTTCTTCTTTCCCTTGGAGGCCCAGGACAGTCAGAAAACCGTAGAATTAGCATCCCTTAGAATTGAGGTAAATACAAATAATACTTAAGAGTCATGGAAGTTGAAGGCATCCGGCTCTGAAGATGATAAAAGGGTTAGCATGCCCAGTCTAAACTTGAAGTATAATAAACACAATAGGATTTGGATGGAAATCTAGCATTCTTGCAAAATTGGAGTTGTTTCCTTGGATGAGATGACCCCTGCTCCAATTGAATAAGTGGAGTCCTTATTTTCTTATCCATACCCTTGGTAAATCAATATTCCCTATATCTGTGTCATGTTGGGGATGCATTTAAATTTTGCTAGCATTAATAAACATCTCTGCATTTCCCCCAAATTTAGCACCTACTCCAGGCTCTGCAGAATCATCTCCTCCTCCTCCTCCAGATTTCCTACCCACCTTTCACCATGAGGTCCCAGGGTGGCTTACAACAATGGAAAAATACAATATGAAAAACAATTAAGTCTTACGTGCACGCCTTATTTACATCCCATTTGGATTACAGTAACACACACCTTTGGAAAGTGCTCAGAGACTTCAGTGGGGCCAAGACACAATGGCCAAGTTGCTGGTTACTGGGAGAACAGGAACTCCTTGTCACAATAGCTCTGCTGGTTATTGGTCAGTTTCGAGGCACAATTCAAAGTGTTGGTTATGACTTGGAAAACCCTACACAGCTTGAGTCCAGACTTTCTGAAGGACTGTATTTCTCTATATGAGCCTGTCTGGGTTTTCCTTTTTTTGGGTGGGGGTGTGTCTTTCTCACAGTCCCATCTGCTTCACAGACACCTTTGGTGACGACCAGAGAGAGGGGGTTTCAGTGGCTGTCCTCAGATTGTGGAACTCCCTTCCATGGGAGACTAGGCTGTCTCCACCCTGCTTTCCTATTACCGCAGGCAATGACTTGATGTTGTTCTGGTTTTAAGAGTTTTCAGTGCTGTTTTTAATATGATCATTTATTTAATTGCATTATTATTATTATTATTATTATTATTATTATTATTATTATTATTATGTGTTTTTAGTTGTATCAGTTTTCATTTATGCTGTGAGCCACCTTGGGTCCTGTACTGTTAGAAATTTGGTATATATATATATATATATATATATGTGCTTTCGTAGATATATATATATAGCAAATAAGCTAATAAATAGCAAGTCCTTGTCCAGACATACAGAACCAGTGACCACCCAGAAGGTGTTGGGCTCTCATCGACCCCAGCTGCCATGGCCAATGACTGATGGGAGTTGTGGTACTGGAAATGAGGTGAGCCGACCCATTGAGACAGCAAGTAGAAACCTTACAGCTCAGCCAGAGACCCAGCTCTCACTGGCCTCTGCTGACTGGCAGCACCTCTCCAGGCTATCATCTTTCCCAGCCCTACATGAACTGAATGCCTATGAGTGTGTGTACTTTGCTGCCAGACACACAATTTGAACAATTTGACGTTGTTCCTATTGTAGGCAACATATCATTTTCTCTCTTGAAATTGGGCTGCAAGTGGGCTTTGGAAAGGGAGAAGAAAAGAGAAAGCTGTGGATAAAAAGTCAGGCTGAGCCGAAAGTGGAATCACAATGTGAATGGGAAATGGTTGTCAAGGCTGGCATTTATATCCCTGAGGTACTTGACAGCTGGATATGGTGTTTAGACCAGGTGGTATTTCTGTCTCTCTAAAGCACGGACCATAATTGATGAACTGATTTGAACTGGCTGGTGATGCTTTGAACTCCATAAATTGTGCCTTCTGCATAGGAAGCACCTCATTAACCTACAGCGGACACGACTGGTGTCCTGAATACCAACTTTCCCTTGGTTCCTGTGGTTGGCGAGTGTTACTAGACTTCAGCAAAGAGACAGAGGGAGTTGGTGGAAATAGGTCACCTATTGTGCAAACTAGGCTCTTACGAGCATTGGATTATGACAGGCTGTGCTTTTCTTCAAATGCCCTTTTTATATATAAAAAGGGGCGACAAGGGTTTACTTGCTTGCAAACGGAAGTCTATAGATTGCTCGGTCAATTCTTTTTTTCATGAAAGAGAGCAGTATGTTGAAGGAATTCGATATCTTCCTCTTCATCCATTCTAATGAATTGATGGAGGAACCTCTAGCCATCCAGGTGTCAATGAACTACAAGTCCCATCATCCCTGACCATTGGCCATCATGGTGAGGGCTGACAGAGCCAAACCACCTCTGGAGGGCCACCTTTGTTTTATTGCAATAGTTTTCAGCTTATTCAGACCCATCTTTTAATCCAAACATGAAGTTGGGAACTGTCATCATTTGCCAACTGAACCCTGGACTATATCAGAAAGTGAGATTTGACAAACAGAGTGCCCCCTTCTATCTGTCTGTCTGCCTTCCCTCCCCATTAGTGCTCCACTGTCATTAGGTGAGAGATGTAATTTTTTTTCCAGGCCACCTTCCACCAAACAGCCCCAAACTCTCTTGTGTCTCCTTGACAACACCTCTTGGTGGTGTTGGCTTTGACTCTTGGGTGTAGGTTGAATATATTCATAGAAACCACAAAGATTTGGTTTTTAGACCAGTGTTTTTACTAACAGGTTGTTCTTGGGGAGGGGGAGATGTTAACATGTGAATTGTTACATTTACACAAAACATTCCCCCAAATAAGCAAAGTGTACAGAACAGAGCATAAACTCACCTGGCTATACCTTAGCTAAATGGGTTCCCAACTGCTGAAGTCTTACATAGAATCTTGTGTTAATGTTGCTCACCTTATGCCCTCTAGCACTGTGTGTGTTCATTTGTATTCTGAGACCCACCTTGATCTGCCTTTCACTATATATACCCTTAGGCTAAGTAGTCTCTCAAAACTCAATCTACAAACATTTCAAACCTCAAAAGAAAATACACTTGTCCTGATCCTACAGCAGAAATGACTGACTTGCAACAAACTTCCCTCATTTGTAACACAACCCCTTCCAGTTTGTTTATGAGACAGGCAGGGTTCAATAACAGGAAGCAAATTAATCCCTTAAAGTCCAAACAAACTATATATTGGACTTTTTAGTTCTGTTTAAACAGTCCAAATCCTTCACAATGACCACATTCTTTTCTTTTTGTTTTCTTTTAACCATATAATGAGAGTAATGCTGCTATTAAAACCCACCATGGCCCGGTGATGGGTCCCAATCCACCAGCTGGAAGCCAGCATAATAATGCATGCCTGGGTCTTAGTGTGTATAAAACAGCTGGAAGACTGAGCTACAGGAGACCCTTCCCCTGAATGGTTATTTATTCAACTTTCTCAAGCAACCCATTCAGACAGTTACTTGGCCTTCCCCTGCTGCAATAGCCGGTACATTTTCTTTCTTTATACCATACAGATAATGTGATTATCTGTCCCCACACACTGGCATTCACACATGCAGAAACTCCAATAGTGGCTAGCTTTCAATATGTTGGCCTCTCTTCCACTCAATCCCATGTCCTGCTCCCCGAAAACATTTTATTGTTGTGGTCAGGGAGGAAAGTGGGAGGAGAAACACATATTTTGAATTCCTTGTATCAATTGCTGACACCTTTTGTTGGAACTAGGTAGTCAGCTCATAACACGTTTGCTGTAGCATTTTGTATGGAAAGAATATTGATTCTCCCACAATGTTACAAAGATATCCTTTGAAATATTTCTCTGTGTTTGTATACAGCTGCATCTTCAGCAGTGCACAGCTAAGAAACTGTGACCTGAGAATGCAGTGAAAGCTCTCTCTCATCACAATCAAACGTAGCAGCAATATGTCACTGATGCAAATGTACAACCGGGGGTGTTTCATGAGGAACTAGTTCTTTGAAGAAATCCAATGCATCTGTTCTCTTGGACTAATGTGCAGTGAAGAACTGGATGTCTACTCAGAAGGAAGAACCACTGAGGTTAATGGCACTTGCTCCTGGGAAAATGTGTACAGCATTGCAGCCTTAACCATCTGTTGCTGCTGTTGTTTCACTTCCCAAGTATTCAGACAGTTTTTGGCTCAAAAATAAAATATACATATCAAAATAAATTTAAGAGGAAATACATTTCAAAAATGCATATTTAATTACAAATTATTTTTGTAGATTTTTTTAAAATGCTGATTAATTGGAAATGAGCCAAACTGAACTTACGAACAAACAATGAACAAATGAGAAACTGACTTAGTTTGCAAATAGACCTATTCACTCCTACCTAAGCACCACTCTGTTGCAGGGTTCTTTTGTAGTGGATTCTTCTTCACTGGAGGTTTTTAAACCCAGGTTGCATGTCAGGTATTCTTTAGCTGTCATTCCTGCATTGCAGGGGGTTGGACTAGATGGCCCTTGGTGTTCCCTCCAGACTCTACAATTCTATGATGTTCTTGTTTTGGAATTCTTCTTTTCACCCAAAGGAAGTATTTTAGTCTGGATTTCAGCCAATCCGAATTATTATCTGGAAGTTAATCAATGACAAATTGTCACTACTGGATTAACAGCCAGCTGTTTTAAAACAAACAACATGCCATGGGAAACTGCTACTGACATCATTTCCCAGCTTAACAATAATACTAATAATAAGAGGCTGTGGCAGTAGCAACAGGAAGATGTGGCAGATTAGATTTTCTTTTGCTATAATGCTGACTGTCGCCTCTTAGAATTTCCTAAGAGGAAGTGGGAGCTTGCAATGTACTTCAGATATTTGGGCATCATGTAAGCAGCTGTCCCACATTCACTCCTGTGTGACGAACTGAACATCTGCTTCAACCATCCCTTGCTCATAGTAGTCTGCTGCAATACTGAAGTCAACACAGGGAGAGAGGAAGCTGCCTTATAATGAGACAGACCATTGGCCTATCTAGATCAGTACAGTCTGCACAGACTGGCAGTGACTCTCCAGGATTTTCAGACAGAAGACATACCGAGTCCTGTGTGAGGATGTTGTGGGTTGAACCTGGGATCTTCTGTATGCAAAGATGTCCTACCACTGAGCTACTGCCTTTGCCTGTGAGAAATGATAGAGGTGCATGCCCACTCCTAAGTACACCTGATGTTAGATGGATGCCCCTAACGTTAGGTAGGGTGACATTACAGCCAGTTTGGGATGTCGTGAAAAGAAAGCAAATTATTCTATATTTTGTTGTTAAGAGCATAAGAAGGGCCCTTCTGGATCAGACCAAGGCTCCATCTAGTTCAGCACTGTGTTCTCACAGTGACTAACAGGTGCTCATGGAACCTGAGTGCAACCACAATCTCCCCACCACCTCATGATTCTGTTATACTGAGGCATACTGACTCTGTTCAGAAGGTCAGCGGTTTGGATCCGCACGACGGTGGTGAGCTCCTGTTGCTCTGTCCCAGCTTCTGCCAGCCTAGGAGTTCGAAAGCACACCAATGCAAGTAGATAAATAGGTACCACTGCAGTGGGAAGGTAAACGGTGTTTCCAAGTGCTCTGGCACTTGTCACAGTATTCCATTGCACCATAAGCAATCTGGAAAAGCTGTCTGCAGACAAACGCCAGCTCCATTGGCCTGAAAGTGGAAATGAGCACCACACCCCAAAGTCAAACTCCACTGCACTTAACCATCCAGGGGTCCTTTACTTTTACCTTTGTGAGAAGAGATCTTAGGTTCATGATAGGGTTTTTAGGTGGGGGGGGGAGTGGTCATTCTGGATAATGTCATGAGTTGCTTTCAATTCTTTTTTTCCTTTTTTTTGGGGGGGGGATCCTGAGCCCAGGGCGGGTTAGAATCTAATGGAAGAAGTTGCCAAACTGGTCAGACAAGTTTCTTTGTAAGTGTAGCTGGCCACTTAAGTGCCCTCACCAGCATCCCCCAAAATGAGCTAGGTTTCAGAAGCTACAGCTGTGTGATGGTGCCCTCCAGGTGGGCCTATATTCCACCCCCCTGACCTAGCTGCTAGGTAGAAGAACAATAGCCAGAGTGTGTGAGAGAGAGCTCATCTGGAAACAGCTTGGAAGTTGGAGACACAGAGACATGCTTGTTCTGTGCCAGATCCAAAGCTATAACTAATGAAGAAACAAGATCTGTTGGTGTTAATGTTGTGAGCCCCTCCATCTTATGCTCAGGTTGTATATATGTGCAAATAAAACCCTGTATCCTAATGGCACCACAGTCTTCACTAATCTTCCTTCCAAGGAAACAGAACCTGGGAAAGTTCTTGACAACTCTGTAGTCTCTACTTATCAAACCTTTATTAGGCATTATGCGAATAAAACCATAAAAGAGAAAATAACATATAAAGGCCTTGAAATATATATAAAAGGGCAGCAGTTGGCTACATACATATATATATATATACATATAGAGTCAATGGTTTTCTTTGTTAACCTGCTCCTTGGAGGACTGCTACCAAAAACTCGGCTACCCCCGCCGTTACCCTTTGGTCAACGTCGGATAGATAGAGTCCCACACATTCACCTTGCTGGGGTTCCAGACCACCCGAGAGAGGGGACAGCACGCGTTGACGGAGCGTACTGTACAATGGGCAATGAAAGAGAATATGCTCTACAGTGTCCGGGACATTCATAGAACATCTGCAGAATCTCCTGTTTCTAGGAATATTTTGATATCTTCCCCTGACAAATGCTGAGGGAAAAACATTCAAACGGGCCAGCATAAAAGCCCTACGTTGGGCTGGGATTATTAATTTAGTGACGTAATTGGCTCTGCTATCTAAGATATTTAAATCATAGAATATGGGGGAGCAAATTTTGTTTACAGCTGCCATAATATTTTGTCTCTCGACATCCTTTAGTCTAGTTAGGATATTATGGAAAATGTATTGCTTGTTAGAATTGTACAGGGGCTCCAGCTCGATGCCTAAAGATTCAATCTTTTTTTCGAGGTGCTGATACCATCTTGATTTATAGGAGTCATTGGGCAAATCAGCGAGCAGACTTGATGGAGGGCAGCGAAAATGGCAGCGTAACCAGTACTTTATTGAGGTGGACCATGCCCAATATTCCATTGTGTGTATGCCTATTTCTGCACACATTGTTTCATATTTGATCATAGCTGGGAGTCCAAGAATACGTCTCAGAAAGCTGGAGTGAATCTTTTTTAAATCACTGTTATATGCTTGGACCCATAGCGGGATTCCATAGAATATCTGGGATTGCACTTTTGTTTGAAATATCTGATTGGCCGCAGGAATAAATTGATTACCTTTCTGATAGTAAAAACGGGCAACTGCTGATGAGGTGCACTTTGCCTGTTTTGTGGCGTTTGTGCGATGGGTTGCCCACCCTAAATTGCTCTGGAATAAGATTCCCAGATACCTATAGATTTTCACTTGTTGGATTTCTTGCCCTCTTATTTTCCATTTCTCTAATTTCCAACCATTCGAGAAGACCAAAATTTTTGTCTTCTCATAATTTATAGAGAGTTTGTTGCATTCGCAGTAAAGGATCAGTGAAGATATAAGACGTTTCAGACCCAAGCTCGTTAATGATAGTAGGACAGCATCGTCTGCGTATAATAAGAGAGGAACTGGTTTCTGATTAAGTTTAGGGGCATGTGATTCTATTTTTTGAAGGTAATCTGGCAAGTCTGATAGAAATAAATTAAATAGAAAGGGGGCAAGGACACACCCTTGTTTTACCCCTTTCGAGTTAGGGATGTCTGATGAAAGGTGACCTTTGGTGTTAAGTTTGACTTGGCAGGTATTGGAAGAGTGTAGATTTTGCATTAGAATCAATAAGCGCCGATCAATTTTTAATTCTGCGAGTTTCCTCCACAACTTTGGGCGGTCAATTGAGTCGAATGCACCACGAAAATCTACAAAAGCAGCATATATCTTAGATTGCCTTTGGAATCTGTATTTTTCAACCAAGTGCATAAGTATAAGACAGTGGTCTAGTGTAGAGCAACCTTTGGAGAAACCTATTTGTTCTTTCCCTGGTAAATTTAGATTTTTCATCCAGGTAAGGAGTTTAGATAAGAGGTGCTTGGCGTAGATTTTCCCTATCACTGATAATAGGCTTATCGGTCTATAATTCCTTGGTTCTTTTGGGTCGCCATTTTTAAAGATTGGGATAATTATTGATCTTAACCATATCTCAGGTATGATCCCATATTTATCTATGAGAGTAAACAGTTGAGCTAAGGGTTCTGCCCACCAATCTATATAGGTCTTAAATAGTTCTATTGGTAGACCGTCTGGCCCAGGAGATTTCCCCGATTTGAAATTTTTAACTATCTCTCTAATTTCCTCTTCCTCTACCCTTGGCCACTCCTGGAGTTTATTAATTTTATTTTTAGTGGTTTCATTTCCTTTAAGTTCACTGTGTAGATTGCTAAATACAGATGTAAAGTATTGGGACCATTTGGATTCTTCAATTGGTGGTAGAGTTAATTGATTTTCGGCTTTCAATCCTCCGTACACTAAGTTCCAGAACGCTTTGTTGTTTTTACTCTGAATTGAGTCGAATAATCTGTAGTCTCTCAACACTCTGAGATTGAGGTGGTGAGTAACAATATAGAGAGTGGCTGTTTGTTAAGATTTAAGATTTTGAATTTCAGTATTTTCTTTGTCTCAATCACTGCGCAAGCTTCCGGGGTTTCATAGACTTGACCCTTCTTTCTTATCAAAATCTGTTGCATTATGGCTGAGATGTCCTTGTGCTGCTAAACTCTTAAACCCTGGCTCCAGTCACGGCTGGACCTTGCGTTTAGCTTTTCTGTATCTCTGTAATATTTGCGCCATGGAGAGTTTTTTAAGATGCTGAAAAGCCAGCCGTATCAACGCAGTGATATATGGTCTGGTTTCTTGCTGATGTAGCTGCTGAACTTAGTATCCCTTCTCATGTGCTGACAGAGGAGTCTGAGCAAGTAGATAAAAATTGAATATATTGAAAAGTGCAAAACAAATTGAAGAATGAAAGTTTTTAAAAAATCAGTTCGGTCTACTTTTTGTTGTTGTTGGCTTGCTGCTTAGAGGCAGAAAAATATCATCTTGCAGTAGCTGATGTATGAAGAGGAACGTTTAACCCTCTGAGTTCTAAATAAAGGCATGAGCACACGTCCTATAGTGTTACGATATCTTTCTTTAAGGGAAACGGTTTCGGATTAAATGATACGTGAGGGAAACCTTAAGACTTTTGATCCATGAAACCTTCCTGAGGTGATTGGAGCATCCAGGACAAGCACATGGGGCCTCTCCAGATTTTCTGGGTTTTCTGGTTGTAGTAGTGGTAGTTTTTACCAGGTGAATTCTGCTACATTCTGTGCAAGTGTATGCATAGGAACTAGCCCAGTGTCGAAGGTAGAATTTATGTTCTTTGCTTTACCCTTGTGAGCTTCTGGCTCCACCCACCACTGACATGCAGCTCTTGGAAGGTTGTCCAGAATGGAATGTGTCCCTTGGGCTGAAGAGGGATGGGATAGCTCAGTTGATAGAGCATGAGGCTCTTAACCTCAGGGTTGCAGGTTTGAGCCCTACATTGGATGAAAGATTCCTGCATTTCAGAGGGTTGGACTAAATGACCCTCGTTATTTCTGGCTATGCAATTCTATGATTCTGTGAAGGTTCTCAGTGCTTGTTTAACTAAAAACATCATGCAGAATTGTTTTCTTAAAGTCATCAAAGGTTGCCTGCAGAATCATAATCACATACTATATTTTTCTATGCCTGGTCAGCGGAGATGTAATCGGTCTTCACATGAACATTCATGACAATACATTACTGCTTTAGCACATAGAATTGGGGAATTGATCCGTCTTGTTTTTGTTTTTTTTATAAGATATTTATTAAAATTTTAAGAGGTACAAAAAGAAAAAAACAACAACATCATTTCAAACAAAAAAAGATAAAATATAAAAAAGAAAAAAGAAAAATTACAACAAATCTTCCCATTACTTATCTTTCATTAGCTTATTTCCCTGACCTCCACACACCTCCCTTTTTTGTATTCTAGGTCAATTATCCATTTCAGCAAATCCTTTCCCTCTTTTCAATTTTTTGTCCTGTAATTTATCTTGATATTAATATAACTTTACTTTCCCTTCTTTCACCAATTAACAGTCTGTTTTTTTTCCTAAATCTTTGTAACATTTCTGCTAAAATCACATAAATTCATTCCAACATCATTCTAACAATCATTAATTTTACAATGTTTCTGTAAATAGTCTTTAAATTTCTTCCAATCTTCCTCCACCGACTCTTCTCCCTGGTCTTGGATTCTGCCAGTCATTTCTGCCAGTTCCATGTAGTCCATCACCTTCATCTGCCATTCTTCCCGGGTGGGTAAATCTTGTGTCTTCCAATACTTTGCAATAAGTATTCTTGCTGCTGTTGTAGCATACATAAAGAAAGTTCTATCCTTCTTTGGCACCACCTTCTTGTAGGTGTTGGGAAATAACTAGGCCTTGGGGGGGGGGGAAGCAAGGTAAGAATATATCTCTCCTGGTTCACTGTAGGACTGAAGATGTAGAGTAGATGGAAGCCAAGGGAGATCAGTAAGAGACTGATGAGAATTATTTTGCACTGCAGCTGTCTGCTTGCCAGACTTTTGAAGCTGTTTGTCCATCTGTTGGCAGTTTTCTGTGGTGCCCTCTCACCTAACCAGCTGCAGAGTTGAGGTTCATTGGGAGGCTGCCGCATAGCCACTCTGTGAAGCGGCCAGCATTTGTCTTAGCCTTTGCTGCAGATGCTGTCACTTAAGTGGGTAATGGTAATAATAGTGTAATCATTTGTAGGAGCAAAGGAAAGATGTGTCTGTCATGGTTTTTGGAGAGTGGAAGAAGGAGAAGAAGGAGGTCGTATCATGGTTTGATGGTGGACAGATGTTGGGGTTGTATTCTATTCAGAGCAGATTCCACATTAGTCACATCCAACACTGTCAGTGGGTCTACTCTGAGTAGATAATAATATAATAATAATTTTATTATTTATACCCCGCTCATCTGGCTGAATTTCCCTAGCCACTCTGGGCGGCTCCCAATCAAGTATTAAAAACAATACAGCGTTAAATATTAATAACTTCCTTGAACAGGGCTGCCTTCAGATCTGCCATTAGCTCACAACCATTGGAATCAAGGGGGAGCTGTCTGTCAGTGATGCATACAGTAGACACAGCAAGCAAGGACCAAGTTTTGTAGGGCAGGTATAGTATCAATTCCATTTTTGGGGAATATTGCCTGTGCGCAAGATGGAGCTGATGGAGTACAACAACTTCTAGAGGGATTAACCATCCCTGTAAACATAAGAAGCTAACAAGAGCCTGCTGGATCAGGCCAGTGGTCCATCTAGTCCAACATTCTGTTCATACCGTGGCCAGCCAAATGCCTGTGGGAAACCTGCAAGTAGGACCTGAGGACTTTCACCTGCTGTGGTTTTCGGAAGAGCAATCAGATCATGACATTGCCAGTCAAATTTGGTTACATGGCAGCAATATCATGGAGGGTAATCTCAAAGCCTCCTTTCCATCAACCTTTTGCACTAAATTGGAATGGAAGGAACACTTCCCTATTGCCAGGATAACTATCTTGCTATCCTGCTCTAATGGTGATATTGCCCACCAGTCAAGGCGTGTTGATGACTTAGGGTCAAGACAATGGGATCAATGAAGATGAATCCATGTTGTACCAAATGCAATGGATTCCACTTTGGTTCTGGGCACAGTTGAAAATGCTGGTGATGACTGTGGTTTAGCACTTGAGTATTCATTCATTCATTCATTCATTCATTCATTTTCTTGGATCTGTATTCTGTCCGTCTTCCACCATGGAACCCAAGGTGACACAGATGTGATGCCCAGGCAGGTTGGTCATCAGGCACTGACCAGAGCAAGACATACTTAAGCTTCAGCAAGGAGGTGATCTCATTTGCCTTCAGACCATATCCTGGAATATCTGAAGGACTGCCTTCTCCCATACAGGTTTGCTGACCTGGACATGGGTGGTTGTGGTTGTTGTTGTTTAGTCGTTTAGTCGTGTCCGACTCTTCGTAACCCCATGGAGCACACCAGGCACTCCTGTATTCCACTGCCTCCCGCAGTTTAGTCAAACTCATGCTGGTAGCTTCGAGAACACTGTCCAACCATCTCATCCTCTGTCATCCCCTTCTCCTTGTGCCCGCCATCTTTCCCAACATCAGGGTCTTTTCCAGGGAGTCTTCTCTTCTCATGAGGTGACCAAAGTATTGGAGTCTCAGCTTCAGGATCTGTCCTTCCAGTGAGCACTCAGGGCTGATTTCCTTAAGAATGGATAGGTTTGATCTTCTTGCAGTCCATGGGACTCTCAAGAGTCTCCTCCAGCACCATAATTCAAAAGCATCAATTCTTCGGCGATCAGCCTTCTTTATGGCCCAGCTCTCACTTCCATACATCACTACTGGGAAAACCATAGCTTTAACTATATGGACCTTTGTTGGCAAGGTGATGTCTCTGCTTTTTAAGATGCTGTCTAGTTTGTCATTGCTTTTCTCCCAAGGGACATGGGTGGTACTGTGGTCTAAACCACTGAGCCTCTTGGGCTTGCTGATCAGAAGGTTGGTGGTTCAAATCTGCTTGACAGTGGTGAGCTCCCAATGCTCTGTCCCAGCTTCTGCCAACCTAGCAGTCTGAAAGCACACCAGTGCAAGTAGATAAATAGGTACGGCTGTGGCAGGAAGGTAAACAGCATTTCTGTGTGCTCTGGCATGCATCACAGTGTTCCGTTGCACCAGAAGCAGTTTAGTCATGCAGGCCACATGACCTGGAAAGCTGTCTGTGGACAAATGCTGACTCCCTTGGTCTGAAGCAAAATGAGCACTGTACCCCATAGTTGACTTTGATTGGACTTCACTGTCCAGGGGTCCTTTACCTTTACCTTACCTGGCTGCCTGTTGACATCATCTTTGGAGGTTCTCTTAGGTGTGTGGGAATGTTCCTGGAAATATTTTGTGTTGGGACAAGGAAGAAGACCTTCTTGGTGGTTGCTTTGAAACTCCCTTTCAGTGGAATCTGGTTTACAACCCTTCTTTAATGATTTCCTAATTTTTAAGAAGACATTTTGATTTTAAAGGGTTCTTTTAAAGGGCTCTCTGGTTTTAACTGTCTGTGAATTTTGAATATTTTTTTTGTTGCTGTGCTGTGTTAGGTCTTGTTATTATTTTAGTGTTTAATAATGTTCTAAACTGTTAACTTGTTCTTTGTTAGCTATATTGAGATATGATGAGGGAAGGTGGGGCATAAAAGTTTTAAATAAATAAGAAGAATAGAGTACAAAGAGCTATGTTTAGAATCAGGGAAACTGTTCCACAGATGAATGGATCAATGCATGTCAATTTCACACATGACCATTTTAAAATCTATTATCGATTTCACGTGTGCTCATTAGCAAGTCTATTCCATCCTGTCTTCCCCCCATTAAATTGTGGTTTTGTTTGAAGTACACATCAAGATCCATGTTTGAGCACACATTTAATCACAAAATACTTTATGCATTTATAAATATATTTAGTTGCATCCAAGTAAGTTTGACTTGGAGTAGACCCATTGGAATTAAATTATTTCCATTCACTTCAATTATTCAGCTTTTAGCATGTCCGATGATAGAGAGAACCTTTTATTCTAACATAGTTTTACACCTTTTGCTACATTTTTTGAGCCAAGACATGTGTCGCAAAATTCAGAGAAGTGTGAAATCTGAAGGACTGAACCATGGATTAGGCCGAAAGGTGTGAATTTGGTTGGCTCACTTAAAAAATAAAAAATAAAAAGGTGCATGGAATGAAATTCTCCTCCATCCTTATGCCAGGTAAAGTAAATTGAAATTCATTGCATGGGCTTCCAGTGTGCATACAACTACCATGAACTACCCAGACAAATTGAACAGCAAAATGCCTTGTTTGTTGAAACTTCATGGTCTTTCTTTTCCTTCCTTGGGCGTGTGAGTTTTGTCCAACACAGGGCTGCCTTAAATAAGCCATTACCATCAAATCCTGTGACTTATGAACAATTAATTTACTGTTGCAGCATCACCACGGGTTTCTGCAATATTTACTTGTGACTTGCATGATTCATCTAGCGCTGCTGGAGTTTAAGTGCCAGTAAAGGAGCGAGGACACAGATGAGTTCAAATATATTCAATCTCTTGTAATATTGCCAAGGAATATTGAAATATTGTTTAGCTACACTAATCGTCAGTTGGTCAGCATGTGGGGTTGAACAACAAGAGAGCAGCCATTTCATAGAATCATAAGGGTTGGAAGGGTGTCTTTTGGGAACTGTGGTGATGAAATCCTAAGAATTATGTTAGGGAATCCCCCACTTACGCTTCTTGGAACAACATTTCTTGGTTTCACTGTAGAAATGGAATTATGCTAGAGTAGTTTAAGACTGTGATGCAGATATGCCCAGTGGTGTATTTTTTGATTTTGACATTGTTTGCAGTTTGATCATCCATCTAGGGATGACCAAATATGTCAATGTCAGTTTTACTTTCCTAAGCTCAGTTCACCCCTTTTCTTCAGCAGTTCACAACATGCATGTTTGTATGCATTCCTTTTAATATACACATTTTTGCAAGCATTCTCCCCTAATCGTTATGCATTATGTGTGTCTGTGTGGATGGGTGTGTAGTTTGTGCACATGTACCCCTACCACAGGATTATTTTTGTACACCATTTTTTGTTTGTGGGGCTAGCATTGCAAAATTTTGAGTTGTGTATTGGTCTGTGAATTGTGAATTCGGTAGTTTCCCATTACAAGGCAAATTTAATGGATTTCTTCCCTGTCCTTACATCCCTCTCCTGCATAATACAAAAAAAAAAAAAAAAAAAAAAAATCAGCTGCTACAAGATTGTATCTGCATCTTGCCAATTTCTCAACTGACATAGTTGTATTTAAGTATTTATATTCCTCTTAGAACCTAAAAATAATGAAAGTACATTAAGTTCTTTCCTTTTGACTCAGTGTCTTTCTATGCAGGGCGTTCCCCTCCAGCCTACAGAAATCATGAGTAAGCTGACCATGTACCAGAGCCAAATAGAGTTGCAATGGAACTTAACTCCCTTTGGAATTGCTGTACTTCTTGGTTTACTGTTAGAGCTTTTATTCTCACCCCCTCTTGACAGCCCCCTTTTAAAACTCCCGAGAGGCCCAGGGTCAGAATGTTCATTTGAGGCCCTCCTTCTTCCTCCTGCACCCAGGGTCAATAGCAATCCAGCCCCCAAACTAAAAGTGGGGGGACCCTAAAAACTCACACAGTCCCTTTTAAGAATATATATATATATATATATATCAATCACATGGAAGAAGTAGGTGAAGATTTTTACTCTCTAAAATGCAAATATAGCAATTATATTGGGTTCACTAGAAATATATAAAGCAGTGTATCCAGAAAAATCTATCTTGTTGGAGCCCAAGATCAGAGATGCTGCTGGGGGTGCATTGTGATTTGCATGTGCTGCTGAACTACATTTGTGCACTTTGTGTGTGCAGGTGCATGTGTGCATGCACAAGCTTAGGAGTCACATTTCATGACATTTACACTCCTCCACAGAGTAACATAACATCCTCAGAACTGGGGAT
The DNA here is from genome assembly GCF_964234715.1 of Podarcis melisellensis. Taxonomy (NCBI): domain Eukaryota; kingdom Metazoa; phylum Chordata; class Lepidosauria; order Squamata; family Lacertidae; genus Podarcis; species Podarcis melisellensis. The sequence continues at coordinate 37,540,487 of NC_138540.1, read as the reverse complement.
TTGACAGCAAAATGCACAAGTGTGCTGTAATGAAAGCTTCATATCAGAGCCACCAGAAAACCTAACCAGTTTCAGTTTTTATTTGGAATGATGGACACACACACACACACGCCAAGGGGGAAACAGATGCACAAAGCATAACATCCCTTGTTAAGCGTATCCTATTATGCTGCTGCATGTTTTCTGGTGTAACCACCCATATCATCACATTGGCACATGGCTTCTCAGTGAAGGGGTCCCACATTCTAGAAGGATTTTGAACATCCTGGGAACATTGGTTCAGCACTCTATGGCAGGAGTGGCTAACCTGTGGTCCTCCACATGTTGCTCAACCCTGACTCCATAGTCTCCAACTGCCCTGAAAATGCCAGGACCATCACAAAAAACCTTAAACCATCAGGGCTTCTCACTTTCTCATGTAGAGTCCTGAATTCCCATCTTTGTTGAGGCTCACTAACAGGAAATGACTTCCAATTGGGGAAGCAAAGGGAAGGAAGAGTCATTGACTGAGATCTCCTCCTCTGCCACCCCCTTGGCTGCCACTCCTGGGAGCTGGAGAAGGCAGTGTGAGGGGAAGAGGGAAGACTTATGCCAGGTCCAAGGGAGGGAGCCACGCAGGCCAACTGGCCAGCTGGCTGATGGAGTAGCAGCAGCAGTTGGAAGAGGAGAAGCGGTAAGACAATGGAGCCACTTCTGTCACCACCACTAGTTCTGCCATGGGACCCTGTGACTCTCTGGCCTGGTGGACCCAAGGCTGCACCAAATAAAAACAAGAAGGAGAAAGTGAACGAGGTCAGGTCTAAAGAAAAGGCTGCAGCTGGAGGAGACCCTGGGCAGGAACAGACTCTGGGGTGTGGGGAAGGGTGTAGCTGGTGGGGTGCAAACAGGTCTGTGGAGGGCTAAGGTTTGAGGGGTGTGGTGGGCAAGGAGATTATGGGGGTTTAGGGTGAGCTCTGGAGCTAGCTGAACTTCAGGGTGGTTGTCTATCATGAAAAACTTTGATAAAAATATTAACATGAATGAACCTACCCACCTACTCTGGCAGTGATACTAATGTAGAATGGAATGGCCCTTTTTTCATCTGAAAAATGTTGGAGGCTATGTGACTCCCAACAACCAGAACCTGCATGGTCGATGCTCAAAGTTGATGGGAGTTGTAGTTCAGCAATATCACAGGCACCAGCAGAAGAATGTGTCTTCTCCTTCGCAATTGGATGCTACCTGAAGATACAGAGCAGCTTCAATTGACCCACCTGTTATAGTAGACCTTGAGGCTTGGGGGAGACCAGTCAGATCTTGGGGTACGGCAGCTGGATCCATTTCTCTAACACCTGCAAAGTCAAGCAAACAAACCACTTGTAGTTTCAAAGCAGTCCCTGCAGTCATGTTGAATCCATTTTAAATGCATACTGTTAATGTATTTCTCTTTTTTAAAAAAACAGTTTCAAAATACACATTATTTCAATGCATGTTGAATATGTTTTTGTGAGCTGTGAACTATGTCACAATATATAGAGAAGTGTGAAATCTGATGGATCGCTATAGTCCGAACCAAGCACCTGGGAGTCGGGTCAAATCAGAATGGCAAAAATCAAATTCTCGAAGCAGCTCTTATCTTTATGCAGTCCCCACACCTTCCATTGATATTACATGTTTGCTGGAAGGTTCATCCTTGCTGGCTGCATGCTGCATTCTTTTCCTCTAGAACAGCCTGTCTTGCTTTGTTTTAAAAGCCAAGACAATGTTTTGTTTTTTGGGTTAGGAGGGGAGGAGAAAAAAGCAACAACATAGTTGCCCTACAGGATGCTGGCACATCGAAATAGACCTCAGCAGTTTCAGTGTGTGAAATGGCTGGTGGTGCACAGCTCTTTAGAGTTATATATATATATGCATTTTATAACTGTATGCACTAGAGGCAAAACTCAGATTTAAGTTCTCAAGGCCCTGGGGAGGCAGCTGAATCTTAAAGAACAACAACTCCTAACAACTTGCATTAAATACTTGAATATGCATCCCCAAAAGGCAAAAGCATGCAAACAAAAATGAAGAACAGAAATGAGATGGTGATTCACCAGTGGCAGCTAACAAAACAAGCACAGGGTCTATTATTGCTCAGTCCTGCTGAGGGTTTTCCAGAGGCATCTGGTTGACCTTTTACTTTGTAAGCTGTACTTCATGAGGTTTTGGTACAGCGGAGGCTGTTCTACATGGGCAAATGGGACACTGCCCCAACTTCAGTTGACTCCAATTGTCATTGGCTCTGGCACCACCTACTGTTCAACTCCCTGTCTTTCCTACCAGTCCCAATGGGCACTAACAGCCACAGCATTGGGATGATCCAGTAAAGTAAGAATTCCTCCATGCTGAAGTGGATTAAATTCTACTTGGGCTTGAACTGGGTGAAAAGTTTGGTTCTAATCCAAAGTGGTTCAGGAGGCAGCCCCTAGGAAAACTTGCCTGAAACTTCCTATTTTTGGATTTCACACAACCACAGCTGTTTTATTGGGATATTAATTTCAGTAAGATATGAATTTCCTAGAGAACTGTAGTGCAAAATTCAGAGAATTGAAAACTTTGAAGGATGGCTGTGTTTCTGTTTGCACACTGTGCCAATTGGGTAAATCCAGTTTAAATGTGATCTGAATCAGGTTTCTCCCACCTCCACAGTGGAGTGTCTCAGTTTGGTTCACAATGATTATATTCTAAAAGACAAAACGATGATGAAAGATGGAGCTTCACACCAAATAATTTACTCTCAATATAGCAATCTTGTTTTTGAGCATTTTAATCCCAACCATTGCACTGTATAAACACACTTTCTTCAAAACAGAACGATCTGCTTCCATGTGGTGCCGGCTGCTTTGAAAACACCAAGCGTTTTGTTGCTTTCTTCTTTCCCTTACCTCCAAGACTCAAACCAACAAACAATATTATTATTACTTTTCCAGAGGGGTTGCTTGGTGCAGCACAGGATATTTTGAGACTGGCTGTGTAATGTTTTGGGAATGTACTAGGATGTCTGTTTCTCATAACATGGCAGTGAAACCTCCCAAAGCATGCCAGCTCAATGATGTTCTGAATGTCTGTTCCAAGGGTGGTGGCTTGCAATGTTCAGATATATAAGCTAAAAATAGGATGCATTGGAACCCAGAATGCAATAATGCTTTATTTTTATTTTAGCTCCTATTTATTTAATAATTATTCGCCTGGATTCATACTGTTATGCTATTTATGTATATGTTTTGCTTATGCTGGTCTATGACCATAATAAAGTACTTGAGAGCTTGAGATTTTATTTTAGTGAGAGGATGAGTGTTTTAAAAGAGTGAACCTCTAGGCACTAAGAAGTGTGAGGCGGGGAGGTCACTTAAATCCTTGATATGATTTGATTAGATGGAACCTAATCCATATAAAATGATTCATAGTAGTACTTGTTTTTGAGTTTTACAGAGAGGTAGTATACATCTGTAGCTGAGAAAATGAGCCGGAAACTAGTAAGAGCTAGTTAAAATCTCTCCTCCTGTTCTCTTATGGTGGGACAGGAGGAGGAACATGCCAGTGGTTGGCGGGACCTGAGGCAAAGTGGGTGAGACAATGGAGAATAATGTAAGAAATATAAAAACATAAGAAGAGCTTGTTGGCCAATGGCCCATCTGGTACAGCATCCTGTTCTCACAGTGGCCAACCAGAGGCCTGTGGGAAATTCCCCAAAAGAACCGGAGCAAAAGAGCACTCTCCTCTCCTGCAACTAGTATTCAGAAGCATTTACTGCCTCCAGCTATTAAGGCACATAGTGATCATGACTAGTAGTCTTTGGTAGACCACCAATTTGTCCAGTCCTTGTTTGTCCAATACTATGGAGAGGTACTTTCTTTTCTCTCTCCTGAATGGATGACTCCTCCCTTTGGACTGTAGGCAACAGCCACGCAGAAGCCAAAAGTGTCTGTATCTCTTTACATCTCTCCATCCTGGCTAGAAAAAAGCAGTCCATGAGCCGAAGATTCCCCACCTCAGGCTTAATGAAAAGCATCCACAAAGTCGCAGATTCACTCCCTGGTGCTTCTGAAATTGGAGAGAGGGATGAACCCTGTCTGTAGCTCCAGAAAGTGGTTCCTTGGAGGAAATAGTTCAAGACTAAATGGACAAATAGCCTGGCTTAGACTGCATTCCTGACACTACTTACCTGGAAATAAACCCTATTGGATTCAATAGGACTTATATTAGAGTAGACACTGTTTATGAGAGAGTCAATGAAGTGTAGTGACCAGAATGTTGGACTAGGGCCTGTGATAGTGGGATTTAAATTCCTGCTTGGCCATGAAGCTCACTGGGTGGCCTCGGGCCCGTCACTGTCTTTCAGCCCAATCTACCTCACAGGGTTGTTGCAATGTACACAACCTTTATCTCCTTGGAGAAAAGGTGTAATATAAATGTAAAAGTACTGTAACTTTTTTTTAAAAAAAAATGATTGCAATGTTAGCAAGTCAATAGTAAAGCGGGTTTAATGGAAGGCACATACCTGATTGGTAAGGCAAAAGCTCTACATGTAGAGATCCCATGTTCAGTTGCTGGCATCTCCAGGACTCTGGGAATAGGTTTCACCTGATAATCAGAATAGCTGCTGCCAGCCAGAGTAGACATTACCAGCTAGATCAGGAAGAGTGAACCTGCTACTCTGCAGATGTTGTTTGACTCCAGCTCCAATCAGCTCTGTGCTGGCTAGAGCTGATGGGAGTTGGAGTCCAACGTCATCTAGAGGGCCATAAATTCCACACCCCTCAACAGAGAGCAGCTTCATATGTCCATAGCCTAGTGCACAAGTATAAATGGGTATCTTTGTAAAGATCCAATCATACAACTCACCTGAATTATGAAGGGGAGGAAAGTCAATCCCCATGTGATTTATTATAATTTTTTTTACAGCGTTCATTTTTCTTAATGCCAAGGTTTATTTCTACTGTCTCCTAGCCTCCTGTACAAGGTGCGTCACTGCTGTCTCGAGACAGCAAAAATATATCTCCAGTGTGTTTGGGGAATAGCAGTTAGAGGAATGTCATCACCTGTAAGGGAAGCTTTAATATTAACATTTTGTTCTTGCTCAATAAACGGGGAATGTATTGATGACTGGCACATTAACAAATGTAAAATAAAGTGGGAGTAGATGGTATTCAAATCCTTTCCTTGTGCTTGATTTACTTCAGCTTACAGCTCTTAAACCCCAGGTTCATTATTCTGAGAATGTACTGGAAATGGTGTCTTGTCCGTGCAAGAGAAAATGCAAAAGGAAATTAATTGATTTCAGAATGAATTTTTCTGACAATGGGGTAAGAGGCAGCAGTTGGGCCTGAACATTAAGGATTTCAAATGCCATTTTTTGGCTTTTGCAGTGGTCTCTGAGTAGTTTTCTGCCACCTCTTGTTTCCATTCCCCCTTTCGTTGATGCATTTGTCAAAGAAAAAGAAGAAGAAGAGGAGGAGGAGGAGGGGGGCAGGGGGGCAGAGACCTGCATCATGTGCTGCTCTACCCCAATAGTTACACAGTGACCTGTGAGCTAGCATAGACCCATTTTGCATATAATGCTAATCCAGGGGTGGGCCCACTTCAGTCTGGCAGGCCATTTACCCCAAACTGTCCCAGTTGTCGTACCTAGAGGCAGGTAAAGGCATGACTGTCATAATGCTGAAGTCTGTTTTTAATTTTTTAAAATTAAAACCACTTGCAAATCATTTGCAAAGGTGAGCCCCTTTCAAGTTGTTACATATCACCACCATTTCTTATCCTTTCTTCACCCTAACACAATATTAAAAGCAGTTAAAGACAATCCCATGGGAGTGTAGGAATCTGGACCACTGGCCAGATTCAGTCCTGCCCCCCCCCCCATGGTAAGCCAAGCCATGAATGCATGAGAGTGGGGGCTTCCAGAGAGAATAATGTGCTCCCCCATGAGTTCTGCTACTGTGCTGCAGAATGCTAAGCCACAGTTTAGCTAAGCATGTCATCCAGGCCAGGAACTGTAAACAAATTTACAGCAGTTTCATTTTTGTAGGAGCTTGTAGGGTTGTGGTGTTTATAACAATCACTATCTCATGTGGAAATGTAGTGAGCCGCACTTAAAGGTTGGAAAAAAACAGAAACCAGGAAAAGCTGAGTTTTGTCCTTTTCTGGAAGCGTCACAACTAGCAGCAGAAGGGATGGAGCTTAGCTTCCCATTCTGTACTCCAAAATCTGCTTTAATGACCCTAGATACACTCCATAGATTTAAAACGCTCCATAGATTAAAAGTATATCTGACCCACCTTTAAAAGACATGATTTACCCCAAAGAATAATAGAGACTCTTGTTTTTTTAAGAGTGCTGGGAATTATAGCTCTGTGAGGGAGAAATAATAGTTCCTAGGATTCTTAGAGGGGTGTCATGTGATTTTAATGTGGGTTGGATGTGTTTTAAATATACGTCTGCTCCCCACAGGATGTGATGACATCACCAGATGACTGGCTTATACTTGCCTTGGTTGTATACTGGTCAGAGGACACTTGCAAAGCTCACTTTGCTTACAGATCTTTCCTGGGAGGTGCGACTGAGCCTCTCTACTCATAGTACTCTATAATGATACCCCTTTATAGTGATACACCTCGCAAATTGTATTAGGTAATTTCCCTGACTTAAGACTGAAGTACTTAATATAGCTCCAAAAAGCTCTGGGTTTATTTTTATTTTTTTAAAAAAGCAAAGTGACACCTCTTAATTTAAACCTAATTTTAATTCCTGTAATGCCACTTGTAATAATGTCTAAAGTCCTCAGTATTAATTTGACTGGAAAAAATCCAGAAGGACTTTCAATTTTTTCTCATTAAAAAACATTATAGATGTCTTAATTAAGCACTGTTATTAATGGTAATATTACTCAATTTAAACCTACACTAAGATGCTATTACCTCCAGCATGATTAGTCAGATGAGCATCGCCACGCAAGGGCGCACACCACAGTTGTGAATGCCTCCAGATCCTCAGTTGTCCTAAATCGATGTAGGTCATTCGGGAAGCCCTTCCAGACATCATAATGTTAAGTCAGTTGAGGATGAGATGGCCATTCTTGCTATTTATAACTAGGGCTGCTGGTTGACTCTTCGCTAAAAGCTGTGTGTGTTGCTCAGTGATACAGTACTTAGTGCAGTGGCATATTACTATTATCTCAGGTGTTGAGATCCACAGAGGAGGCTCTCTTGGTAGTTCCACTGCTCTCAGGGTGTGTGGCTTGCATAGGTGCTGGCTCCCTGGGGCCCCGGGTGCCTGAGCACCCACAAATTTCCCCACGAAGGGGCCAGGGACCCACAAATTTCATCTCCAGGGCCATACACGCTACATGGCACCCACAGTCCCAGGCATCCACGGTTGCAGGGCCAAGCTGACACTTCTGGTGGCCTGGGACAGTTACCATCCTCACAGAGATGCAACTGGCACCTTCACTCTACACTTTTCACCATATGCTGGAAGACAAACCACTTGACCTTGGTCTTTGACACATGAGGGGGGTGTGTGTTTGTAGGAGCCACCCTATTATTGTGATTTTTTTTTTTACAACTGTTTTTATATAGTATTTTAAATTCTTGTGACCCACCCTGGGTGAAGGGTGGTTAATTAACAACAACTACAACATTAACATTTATTTGCTTCTTTTCCCATGAAAAGTGACTCACACTTTTTATGACTTACAATAGAGGAGGAGGAGTTTGGATTTGATATCCCGCCTTTCACTCCCCTTAAAGAGTCTCAAAGCAGCTAACAATCTCTTTTCTACTTCCTCCCCCACAAGAAACACTCTGTGAGGTGAGTGAGGCTGAGAGACTTCAGAGAAGTGTGACCAGCCCAAGGTCACCCAGCAGCTGCATGTGGAGGAGTGGGGAAGCGAACCCAATTCACCAGATTACGAGTCCACCGCTCTTAACCACTGCACCAAGCTGGCTCCCAAGAAGCATTGAAACCAAACAAATGAATAAGAGTAAAACAATAACTTATAATGCCTCTCTAGAAATATGGTCCCATCAGCACTGTGCATTCAAAGCAGTATCATACCACTTTCCCTAAAGAACCCTGGGAACTCTAGTTAAAAAATGAAAATGTGGGAGGGGGACCCCCTCACATATGTTCCTGCACCTTAACTTTTGTCATTCCTGTTCAGCGCTGTTTACACTTAATATAGGTCTTTACTGGCAAAAGCTTTGCGTTGCTGCCACATCAGCTGCCGTGCAATGCTCAGCAGCTTTAATTGGGCAGCTCAAGTGGCTTAAAATGAGTGGTTTATGACTTGCCATCGGGGTATATGGCTTCATTTTAAATAGCAAATGCTTCAGTGTTTTGAAATGATTAGGGGAAAGCCAAGGGCCTAAGTGGGCCTGAATGAAACCCAGCGAGGTATTTTGATACATTTTATCATCCTTTCCATTGAAATTCAAGGCACTGATTCCATGAGAATGAAAGATGAGATGTCTCTATAGCAGTCTTTGTACATGCTGACTAGGAGGAAAAGGAGACCAGAGCAACAAGAACTGATTAGAATACTCTCTTTTTTAGAAAAAAAATGCAGGTAGTGAACAGTCATGTCTCTACCTATGTTAAAATTTACAGGTGTGCGGGAAGCTGTTTTCCAAGGGGAAAAGGCAGATGAGTGTCTAACAATTGGCATATCAGCTAGCAAGGAGTTCTCACACTGTTACAGACATTTTCCTATGTTTGCCGATGTGCATAATAGCATGTTCTGGAGGGTCCCAGAGTGTGAAAAGTAAAAGGCACTTAATAGCTTTTGCTTTAATAAATCATTGATTTAAAAGAGGCATCATCCTGCTATTAGAATGCAGTTTTGGAGGGAGGAAAAACTTCTTTAAAACTGAGCATAATGTTGTGTATCATTGTGGAACATCTGGCTGCCATTTCTGGCAACAGCTGTTTAGTACCTGAGATCTAAACTAAACAAGATTTTATCCATTGATGGTGGTGTTAATTTTCCTGGAAGTATTATGTTCTTACTGAAATATGACAGTCAGTATGTCTCTTTATGTGAAGGGTTTCAAATAAACAGATTGATATCAGCACCACAGTGAAATGGACATCATTGGAAGGTGATGAACTCTCCTTCACCGGAGGTTTTTAAGGAAAGGTTGGGTGGCCATCTATCAGGGATGCTTTAGCTGAGATTCCTGGATTTCAGGGGGTTGGACTAGATGCCCCTTGAAGTTCCTTCCAACCCTACAATTTTATGATGAGACATCTACTAATCTATTAACAGTGTCTAAAGAAAAGAATATTAAGAGCAAACCTCAAGGATCAAGAAGGCTCTCTTCAAAATCCCAGAGCCAAGGGCACTATCCCATGCATGTCTATTCAGATTTAATTCAATGGGTTTTTATCCCAGGTTAGCAGATATAGCATGGGTGGCAAGCAACTGTGGCCCTTCAGTCCTCTCCCTCTGGCCCTCAGAACTTTTTCCAGACTCACTGCCCCTGCTTTTTCCTACAAATGTTTTTGCTTGGCTGGTATGTGTCCTTGAAATTTCTCAATCTCTCTTGGTGCCCTGGATGTTGGTTAGAGAGGAGTGTGTGTAAAAACTAGCCTACTGTACAATGGTAGAATTTGCACATTTGTTGCTCCACTCCTTTTTGCCTCTGGCCCCGCCCACCAGTAGTCTGTGGCCCTGGAAGGCTGCCCACAATGGAATGTGGCACTCGGGCTGAAAAAGGTTCCTTGTCTCTGGAGTATAGTATCGCAGCCTGAATTGATTTGGTGCTGGCTTAGCACCCCTTCCCCCTACTCCAAATCAAATAATTTCCACGGATTTGCAATTGATTTGATTCACACCTGTGTCCCTTCCTGAAAACCAGTGTGTGGATCACACCACTTTTTTATTTTTAAAAAATAATTTTTATTTTATTTTATTTAAAAAAATACAAGCAGCACATTACATTCCAAAGGTGCACACTATGTTTTATTGCTCTATTAATGTTCAAGTGAGATATAAATAACTTCTAGGAAAAAGCTGAACAACTGAGTTAAGACCATATGTTGCTTATGGAACTTGCAAAGGATTTGGATATATTTTCCGACTGAATTAAAGAACTAAATGGCATGAGGTGATATGCAGCTGATCCAGTCCTTGTGTGATGGGAAGAAACCATGGGAGGGAAAGTCCTTGTCCCAGGTCTGGGACTGGTGTTAAACTGATGTGGGCATGGCCTGGTGCAATATAGGGCATTGTGTGTGTTCCCTTCCTGCACCAGCTGTGATTCAGCCCCATCATTATAGTTCTGCCTTCATGTCTGCATTCAGACAGCATTTTATTCCACTTTCCTGCCATTTCTTTACAGGATAATCTCCACATTTTATATGGTATTTCACATGGTGTAAAATCCAGTTCTGGGAATCTGGTGGAATCTAGTAGAAGTTTAGCACTCATTTCAAGGTTAATTGCTTGCATAAAATAATAACAATAATAATAAAAATGGAGCACAGGATGAAATTTGGGGTGGTATCCCAACATACAGCTCTTTCCTGCCATTTTCATGGGTAAATCCCGAGGGAACAGAAGTGTCATGTAAAGCAGTGGTTCCCCGATAGAGTGTTACCATCCCCTGGGGAACAGTGGGATTACAGGGGCAGGGGGTGGTGCACTAAGAGTCAAGGGAATGGCTAGGGGGCCGCCGCACTGGAGGTATAAAAGACTGTCAGATTTTGAAAATCTAGCATCACTGGATCAAGTTCACTAATTTGGTTGAGTTACTTAATTAAACTAAATAGTTTTAATTGGATTTTGAATAAATGTGCAATTAATTGCTATTGTCTTGAATTTTATTGTGTTACTATCTTGGTGTGTCTTGCAAACCACCATTCTGAATAATGCTTTTTAATAGTGTAGGGTAGGGGGCACTGGGGATGAGTTTATGGAACCAAGGGAGCCATGGCATGAAAAAGTTTGGGAACCACTGGCATAAAGGGTGGTGGTGTGTGTGATGACATCTGCTGATGTCCAATGGTGTAAATGCAATTCAGTGTGACATGACTAGATTTTGATTTAAAAAGCCACAGATCCTAAACACAACAGGTAATGCAATGTAACAGGAAGATTAGCATATAGGGCAGAAGCATTTTAAGCAGGAAAAATAACACATTAATCCCCACACCTGAATGCTCTTAAAATCTTCACCAGTGGTGATGGAATGTTCCACAGGGATCTTCCACTGCTAAATCTGACATGGTCTTATTATCCTATGCCCCCTCACCTTTCAGATCTTGAACATTTATTTATCTATTGAATTTCCAAGTTTCCTTCCTCCCAAAAGAAGTTCAGAATTTCTCTGGCCGTAGTGAGGGCTGTTCCACTAGGGCAAATGGGTTGCTGCCCCACCAACCTTAACCTACCCTCAGCCAGCCCTCACCTGCTCTCCTACTTATTTACTCCAGGGCGTGGAAGCACTGCCCTATTAGCTTCATCCCCCTTGGTCTAAGGTGTTTCCCTTGTATAACTCACCAGAAAAGAGGATGGGGACAATACTAGAATTAGTACTGTCTGCCTGGCATTGGGTCTCCGGCTCCACCTACTGCTGAACTCCTTAATTTCTGCCACATCAGTCTCAAAGGGCACAACACACCATTATTGTTGTTGTTGTTGTTTAGTCATTTAGTCGTGTCCGACTCTTCGTGACCCCATGGACCAGAGCACTCCAGGCACTCCTGTCTTCCACTGCCTCCCGCAGTTTGGTCAAACTCATGTTGGTAGCTTTGAGAACACTATCCAACCATCTTGTCCTCTGCCATCCCCTTCTCCTTGCGCCCTCCATCTTTCCCAACATCAGAGTCTTTTCCAGGGAGTCTTCTCTTCTCATGAGGTAGCCTAAGTATTGAAGCCTCAGCTTCAGGATCTGTCCTTCCAGTGAGCACTCAGGGCTGATTTCCTTAAGAATGGACAGGTTTGATCTTCTTGCAGTCCATGGGACTCTCAAGAGTCTCCTCCAGCACCATAATTCAAAAGCATCAATTCTTCAGTGATCAGCCTTCTTTATGGTCCAACTCTCACTTCCATACATCACTACTGGGAAAACAATAGCTTTAACTATACGGAGTAAATATTTTTGAGAGAAGTCCCTTTTATTGCTGCAACAAAATCTCTGATCTGGAACTTCTGCAGAGTAGAAATGAATGTTCCTCACCACAAGCATGAGTTTCAGAGCTTTACTGGAAACACTCATAAAATAGTTACAAATAAACATTATAAAATTACTCTTTAACAAACCCATTACTCTTTAACAAACTGACAATGCAGTCTCATCTTCATTTTAGTCCTTTATTCAGCCCAAGAACCTTCCTCTCTCTGATCCCAGAGAAAGAGAGATCCTGTGCAAACATCTTGCTTGATCACCATTGTGGAGCTCAGCTTCTACTGCTATTGCTCCTGGCTCCATCGAGATGCTGAATTCTCAAATTTCACCTCATGCTGAGAAAGATATGTTCAGGTTTCCAAAGATGAGTCATCAATTAGCCTTAAGCACTCTCCTTGTCACATTTACTAGAGACAAACCCCTTGTGCCTAATGCAAACTGCTCTGCAAAGCATTTTAAATACAATGCATTCAAACAGAACATTTTATGCATATTAAACTTATATTGTTAAAACCTTTCTGTCACCCATTCTGCATGAGAATGTATGAAAGGTCTGGTGGATCAGGCCAAAGGCTCATATGGTCCAGCGTTCTGTTCTCACAGTGGCTGGTGAAAAGCCTACAAGCAGGACCTACAAGCAATACTCTCCCTACTTGTGATTCCCAGCAACCTATGCTTCCGCCACACCCTCCAATTTTCCCGATTTACCAGGGACAGTCCTGGAATTATGATTTGATCCTGGAATGTCCCTATTTTCCCTGCCAGCTCCAGTGCCACCAAGCTTGGGGAGGCGGATGACCCGGCGCTTCTCCCGATCGATGGCAGAGGCAGCAGCGGTGGCTGTGAGGAGACATCCTGTTGCCCCTCCATGGCCACCACTGCCAGCCTCCTCCCTTGGGCAGCTCATAGTGGCTGCTGGAGAGCAGGTGTGGAGGAGGAAAGGCTGCTGGCTCTGAGCACTAGGCAAGGGACATGGTTGCCCTGGGCAGGAAGAAAGGAGGAATGGAGCTCAAGGAGTCTTGGTTGTTGTTTTTTAAATGCTTTGTGTGTCTGCATCTAATTTTTCCCCTTTCTAAAATTTATTTGTTGGTGTGTGCTTTTCATTTTGTGAATCTACTAAAGAATCAAATCAAATCGGGGTTTTCTCAGGATGGTGCAGGTGTGTGTCCCATTGGTGAAGTGTTGGTGGCACTCACTCTTCTTATGATAGGAAGTGCTATGCTGGGGACACAAAAATGGGGGGTCAAGGAGGGTCCATTACAGGGGAGTGATAAATGTCCCTATTTTCATCTGAGGAATGTTGCAGGGTATGGCTTCCTCTTACTGCCAAAGGAGAGCATAGCTACCATGGCTAGTCACCTTATCATTTTCTCTGCCACACGGCTTAATTCAAATTGTCTCTTTTGCATTCAGTCTTTGTTAGGGCAGCAGCCCTTTTGCAAGCGCTAAGCAATGTCTGACTTGGAAGATGGATTAAGGTTTACCCTGCTTGACACACAAATCAAGTTGCTTTTGTATTGCTATAAGTGGTGCTGTGGAAAGGCAGGCTGTGAACTGTGACTCTGTCTTGTTTCGGCTTTGGGACAGGGTGAGAAGAGGCTGCCTTTGAAAGCCTGTGCCCAAAGAAAGCCAATTTGGGGGTGTAGGATCCTTTCCTTTTGATGTTTCCTCCCAACAATGATTAAAAAGTCTCCCTCCTGGCTTTCTAATCCAAGCACACCATGCATCTAAATATATTTGTCACAGTGAAAGGAGATCCATGGCTCCACAGATGCTGTTTCTGATTTATCTCAGGCATGCTTAACGAGAAACGCTCCTTTACTCTCTCTCCCAGTTTGAATTACTGTGAAATGACATGTATATATATATACATAGAGATAGAGAGAGAGAGACGTGTGACTGTGTGTGTACACAAAAGCCCCAGCACTCTACCCATACATTGATTTAAATGTTTTGCGCTACATACTTTGAAGTGACAATATTTCATGTGGGTGACGGATGATGGAAGGAATATGTTCGGAGAGAAAAAAAATAAGCAACATTAATTTCACATTTAATGCACTTAATGTTTGTTTTATGTTAAGAAACTGGAGGACAAGAATGGCATATTGGCCCTTGGACCTGATTAATTCTAAATAGAGGTTGCATTTCACTTCTGTGCGTAACGTTGGGTTTTCCCCAGCACGTGTCAGCATCTTGTTTCTGTGTTACAGTGTGGTGGAGTGGTTACAGTGTGGGAATTAAGACCTTGAGAACCAGGGTTCAAATCTTCACTTGGCTATAAAGCTCACTGGGTTACATTGGGCCAGCCACTGCCTCTCAGCCTAATCTGCCTCACAGGGTTTATTGTGGGGATTAGAGGGGGGGGGGAGAACCATGCACACTCTCTTGAGCTCATTTGAGAACGCCTGTCCCACCCAGAGAATTTGCCACACCCCAGATTCCCTTTCCAAGAAGGCTCAGTTGGCTTTGCTGGTGTGGCCACCTGTCCTAAGTGAGAACTAGTCGGGAGAGGAGACAACCTGGTTTTATAGGCTTGCATCTCCTCCAAATGGTGCGGTCCTTTCGTTGTAGTGTCTCCCATCTCAAGGCAACATGGGCTTTGTTAGTCACCTCTTTAGAGAATGAGTAGGAATTTTGAGGGGAGCCCCTAAATGTTCTCAGGGGAGCACAACTAGTTTGGTCACACTGGGCACAGAGCCTCCAGGGCACTGCAACTATGGTGTAGAATGGAAGGTAGGGGTGCCAAATTTGGTGTTTCACAGGGCGCTACTGAAATTTGAGACCTCAGGGTCTGCCACTGTCTGAACTCTCCTTTTTTGCCTACTTCATACTGCTGGGAGTCTTGTTTCAGGAGTGTCATAGTTTGTTTTGGTTTAATTGCCTGTTAGTCTGGTTGGGAAAGACAGGTTAAGAGGGGTGAGATAGCCAAATGAGGTGTTATTGGGTTAATGACACGCTTGGTTACTCTACGCTTTGCAGGAATCATGGAGGGTGCTTTTTGGCATGCATGCTTGTGGTGGGATGCTGAGGTGGCAGGGCCATGGTGTACTTGTCGAGCTCTTATATGCAAGGTGTTCAGAGCAAGGAGGAAGGATCCCTTCCAGTCCCTTTCTCTGAAGACATGCCTGCAAATGTGCTCAGGTGTAGGGAGGAACGTGATTCCTCATAACATAGGGAACTTCCCTACTCCAGCAGCAATACAATTGCATCTTATGTGGGGGGTCGGTTCCAAGGGTTCCACATATTTGCAAAAACATGTAAACTCAAACTGCCCCCGTGCAAGTATGGCTAGCCTTCTGGAGCTTGTGTGCTGAGCAGGCCTTGCCCACCAAGCAAGACTGAGTGCTTAAAAGCTCTTTTTGTGTCTGGAAAACCCAGCAGGAAAAGTGCTTTGAAGCTCTCCTGCCTTGCTTGCTGAATCTCAACCAGCCGACCTTCAACCAGGTATCATTGAAATCACACAAGTTGAATGTGTGTAAGATGTGATCATATCACATATTCCTATTTAATTAACCTGGCTGTTGTTGTTGCTGTTGTTTTTTTTAACATATACTCAGAGTTGTGTTTTACATTAATAATAATCTTTCTCCAAAGTTTGTGTCCTATATCGGCTTTTGGGGTGCGGTGGTCAAAAGGTGGGGTATAAATACAATTGATCCATAAGTCAGGAAGTGGACTTATTTGTAAGGCTATTTGTTAACACTTTGCTTGGAACAAGCTAGAAATTAAAGTAAAATAAATCCATTTAAGAAAATGGTACACCACCCCACAGCTCTCACCTGCTTGCCTTCCCACTTACAATAAGTCCAGAGGGTGGCACTGTCTGTTAGCTTCCTCCTCCCCCTTCTTTGTATTGCCCTTGTGGAACTCAGCAGGGAGGCGGATGGGGGTTAATCCAGAATCAGCTGGCTCTGCCTGTCATTGGCTCTAGTGCCCCCTGCTGTTGGTCTCCCTGCCTCCCCCCCCTACCAGTTTCAATGGACACCATCTGCCACTGGTACGTATCAATACAGATCCAGAGGTTTTCTTTTCCCCAGCCGTAGCAATCAGTGTCTGAAACTGATGAAGACATCCCTTTTTAGCCTCATACATTTCATGAGAAGAGAACAAGCTGAAAGCAGTGATTTAGCCTCACCTACAGTAATTCTCCTTCACCTTTATTTTCCATCTGTGGCAAGTAAAATTAGGTCTGCTGAGTGACCACAAATTTACTATCTTGCATGGGCAGATCCATTCACCCCCGGTGGCAAGCATTCAGTCAGTCCTGATAGATGGCCAATTTTGTGGTAGCAAGATCAAAAAGCCAAATGTGCAAGGGCATTGCTTGTTTTGGCACCTTAACAAGTACTTAACAAATGGATGCCAGGAGGCGACTGAGATTAAATTGTAAAATCAGCAGTTAGTCAAAAGGTAGGAGGAAGCACATTTTCTCTCTCGAAAGGTAAGTGAGGAAAGTCAGCATATGGATTTTTTTTAGAGGGTAGGAAAAATGTTTTAAGTGCAAGAGATGAAGGATTGGTGTATAGGTACACGAAATGGTGTGAATTGCAGAGGGGGAGAGCACAGTTGCACTAAGTCTCTTCAGGCATCTGGCTGGCCACTGTGAGAAGAAACTGGTGGAATAGATCAGTGGCTACTGGACATTATGGCTGTGCTCTGCCTCCATTGCTGGAGGCAGAAAGCCTCTGAATACCAGTTGCTGATAAATTACAAATGGGGAAAATGCTTTTGCACTCGGGTCCTGCATTGCATTTACATTCACCATCACCTGTTTGTTTTATCATAACAAAGGGTCAATGCAGAAACTATTGGGAGCTCTGAATGTGCACAGCTTTCAAAAATGATGTGCTTATTAAATCATTTTTTGGAGGCAGGCATGCCTTGTAAAAAAAAAAGTGTATGTATTTATTCATGAGACGGTTGTTCCATCCCAGTCCATGCTAGACGACACCTTTTAAATGTTTTATTAGTGGCAGATTAATTTTCAACACAGAGCACTGAGAGGAACCAGTCAGGATGTGTTTCAAGCGAGCCGAACAAGTGTATGAAAATGCGTGAAACTTGCTAAAGGATTATTCAATGAATAATTTAAAGGCTAAATATGAGACAAGTAAAGGAAAAAGCTCAACAAAGAGAATCCCTCACCAAATAAGCCACTGGAGATGTACAGAAATGCAAAAAGGAAAAGGGGGGAAAAAGGAAAAGGAAAAGGAAAAAGAAGAAACCCAAGTCTTCAAGTGTAATGTGAGGAAGGAGTGGTGGCAGGGGAGTTGCCAAGTGGCAATGGTAAAAATCAAGATTGCGTTATTTATGATCTTTCACCCAATAATACAAATAAAATTTAAAGGAGAGCTGAAATTCATCCTGTATAAAAAGTGCTGCTTTGTAAAGAAAGATTGGGCTGCGTCTAAGACACAGCTGGGAAACATTTGACCCTCCAAATGCCTTGATGACAAGTCCTATCAACTCTGACCATTGGCCTTGCTGACTGGGACTGATGGGAGTTGGAGCCCAACAGCATTTGGATGGCTGTGTGTTCCCCATACCATCTCTCTCTCTCTCTCTCTCTCTCTCTCTCTCTCTCTCTCTCTCTCTCTCTCTCTCTCTCTCTGTTTGTGTGTGTGTGTGCACATACAGATATGTATACCTTGGGTGCCTTCTCTCCTTTTTTTTTTTTTTTTGGCTCAGGGCCGGGTATATTGCCTTTTCTGTGTGAGCGCTTCCCCTCCTCCTTTAATTTATGTGCTCATTAATTCTGGGACTGCATCTTATAGAGATGTAGGGAAGAGTTAGAGTATGCGGTAATTCTGAGCTGGGGACCTGACATTCTCTGCTCTTGATTTAATTAGAGGGACAATAAGATGGAATTAATTAATTGTTTCCCTCCCACTCCTCGTATCTTCCGGGCCCCGTAAGGCACTCTCCACTGAAATGCTTTGATCTTGAAAGAGTTTGAAGTCTTTGAAGGACTTGATTTGAGCGAGGGCTCACCAGTGTCCAGCCCCAGATGCTGCTTAGGAGTCTCCGATTGGGCAATCCCAGGGAAAGAGGAGTGCTAATTAAAGAGGGCTATTTGAGCATGTGCCCTGCAGGCCATTCCCTCACAACTGAATCTGAACAGTGCCTGCCCCCACCACAAAAGGGAACAGCAAAGGCTGGTCTATTGGGGCAAATGGGGCACTGCCTCGCCAATCTCAAGCTGCCCTCAGCCAGCCTCTTTCTTTCTTATTTACCACCTGTCCAAGGGGCAGCACTGGCTCCCAACCTCCTCCTTCTAAGGTCTCAGTATTGACTTTTGTAGCAGCTCTGTTTGTCACTGGTTCTGGCTCCACTCAAAGTTGGTCTCCTAGCACCCCACCCCACCAGTCCCAATGACCACCAGCCATTATTTGTTTGGGGCTTCTAGGCAAGTGTGAATGCTATCTCTAATTTTATTATCCTGTAATTTAGTGACCAAGGTGGGACTATAAGTTTAAGTCCAGCCTCTACAAGCTATTTTTTGGATCAATCCTGACTGCAATTTGTGTGGTTTCCGTGAGAACCAACAGATCCACTACCTTACAGAACTATTGTAAGGAACAAGAAAAAGTATGCAAATAACTCTTAGGTCACTTCTCTATATGCTCATATCACTTTGCTTTTCTAAAGAAAGTTCTCATGAAAAGTCGCCAACATTTTAGTGCAAATTTCTTAGTGCAAATATATACATGGTCGTATGTGATTTTTACCCAACACACACACATTCCTGCAAAGCAATTTCCCATAATATAATGCATTTCAGTGCACACCTTGCTCTGGTGTATGCATTTTTATACTCATGACTTTGCTGGAGACACACCTTGCAAGTTTCAGAGAAGTGCACATTTTGAGCAATGTTTGCATTGGGGTGGTGCAATATTTCAAAAAGCGTGGCTTTTATAAGTTCACCTTCAGATGAGAACTGAATCAAATCTTCTCCCACCCCTAGTTGTGAGGCAACACTGGCTAGCCACACCCACTGCAGCCACCATCTGTATGCAAAAGATCTCTACTCACATAGAGTTCTTCTAAGCAAGGGGAAAAACTGTCCCATTCAAGGTCTCCTACCCACCTCACATGCAGGTTCTCTAATGCGTGTAAATCACCACCCTTTCCCAAATCAGCCATATGTGTAGATCAGGGGTTGGCAAACTAAGGACCGTGGGCCAATTCAGGCCCAATTGCCTTCAGGATCCGGCCCGCAGACTGTCTGTGGATCGGCATGGGGATTCTGTTCGTTCGGGCTGCACCATTCTTTTTTCCTGTGCCATTCCATTCCCCCCCTCCCTCACACACACCACGGCGGTGCCTCCTCCATCTCTCCTCCTGGCTTCTCCCCGCCCTGCCTAGAGGAGGAAGGGGGCTGGGCTCAGAATGCTGAGCGCCATTTTAAGCAGCCCCTCTCCGGAGCCAGCCCTTTCATGCCGCTCATCTCTCTCCCCCCCCCCGCCACCCTGGTGCTCCCGTGGGCCAGAGAGCAGAGCGGATGAGTTCTCTCTGCCTACCCACAAGAAGCAGCAGCAGCAGCAGTGGGGGCAGCAGCGGGGGCGGTGGTAGCAGCCCCTGGGAAGGTAAGCGCAACGGCTGAGGCTGGGGCTGGGGGGTGGGGAGGAGGACTACTTGCCCCCATGCCTCTTCTTCTAGCTGCCTCCCCTGGTGCCGCTTCTCCAGCCCACCACAAAGTCTGAGGGACAGTGGACTGGCCTGCAGCTAAAAAATATCGCTGGTGTAGATGAGGAAGAAGCATTTGTGCTGTGGGTGATGGTGCGGTTGTGGTTGCTACATGCATTGACAGCAGCGACAGTGCATTTTTGGGACAAGCACAAGACTGCTCACCCATCACTGAGAAAGGTGAAGATGAGGCATGCTCATGCAATGCAAACAAATGGATGATGTGCATTGGTATCTCATTTCCCACAAGATGATGCAAACTGTTTGGGATGTCATTCATTAGTATGTTGAGGATTGGCAGGTTGTTTATCATAGCACCCGCCACTCCAAAGTGCACTTTAGCTGTTTTTCCAGCAGCTCTGGATTTATTCAGAGTGTGAACTTGCTGATGGAGAGCAAAAAGAGAGGAGAGTGAGTATGAGATGGCAGGGAGAAAAGTATGGGATCTCAGTGATGATGGATAATATTCCATTAGTTGTCTCTAATGGGAGCTGGTGGAGGTTTTAAAGGAATCTGCCAAATTAGAGCAGCTGCTGGTAAACTTTCAAGTACATTTTAGAAAGAGTGAGAGAAAGCTGTTATTTTCTAAGTGGGTGCATATTGTACAAATAATTAATTTGCTGGTGTTGAAAATAGAGTGTGTGTTTTGCAGGGGGTACACAATTTCAAAGTTTTTATCCCAAGTAGGGATGGAATAGAAATTATATTTTCTTTGCATTTTAATGAGAAGCTACTTAATTTGCTCTTCTTGAACTAATAGGTGAACTGAAACACAGTGATATTTCAAAATTTGCATTTGTTTGAATTTTGTGATGCAGCTTTCCAACCATGCAATGTGTACAAAAAATGCACATATTGGGTGAAAGTTCATAAAGATTCATGTATATGTGAAAATAGTGTAGAGCAATGCATTATGTATGGGCAAATTGCCTTTTTTAAGAGAGAGAGAGAGAGAGAGAGAGAGAGAGAGAGAGAGAGAGAGAGAGAGAGTATATTAGTCCAGACTAAATGCAAAAATGTCTTTATGAGGAGAAAAATTCCCCTAGAATGCTGATAAATTGTCCTGGTGCAAATTGCTTTGGAAGCTCGAATCAGAAAACGAGAGAAACCAAACTGAGAGAAAGGAAAATTGATGGATTTGCCCATTCTTAATCTCAAGCTAAATTTGGTATAGATAAAGAAATAGGGTGATGAGAAACGAACTATCAAAATCTGCTCCACTGTTGAGCCTCAATATGACACTCCAGGCTGGGGCCAGAAAATAATGCTGCTCAGATGTGCTGGCTGTTTGTAAAGGCTAGCTGTGAGCAAGTTGCGTGGGTATGAGTGTGCTAAGCCAGGCTCCCACCACATCACTATTTCCATCATTCTCCACGAAGTGGAGGGCAGAGTCTGAAGAGGTTACCTCCTCTGCTTGTAGAGGCTCCCCACATAACTTAGCATCCCAATAATGACACCATCAATGTGTATAATGCTTCTTAAATTCTTTTCAACAAGCAATTTTTTATTGAATATTTCTGAGCTAAGACCTAGAGATCTTAAGTCTTGTAACACTCTTTGTATGGTGAGCAAGGACCTCTCTGCTTGCAGCAGCAGCCAAAGTTACTTTGAACCATGGGCAATGTGGTCTTTGTTGCTCACAGCATCCCTAGAAACTGCTACCAATATGTTCAGAAATATCTAGGGCCTTATTCTCTTTTGTGGTATGCCTGCAAAGAACAGAGTCCTTCTAGATGTTTACTCCTCTCATCTGCCCACATTCTTCAATAATTTACAATGAGTTGGGCTAGCCCAAATTTAGTCCCACTCTAATGGTTCCGTATTCTGACTCTCATCACCATGGATCCATTTCTGTATGGGATGGGCCCTGATCTAGCCTGATCTCAGTCCAGGAGACCAAGAGGCCTCTGTCCATTCCATCTAAAATCCAGTGCCCAGTATCTCTCTACACGCAATCCATATGCACACACATTTTGAGTGAACTCTAGCGAAAGATCACATACTTTAGAGTTAATAGCAGTGACCTTTGGAGTAGCTGCTTAAGGCTGAAGATTAATTGGGGATGAAAGTGAATTTTGAGCCATTAGAGAAACTTTGCTTAGAACTGAAATCTTTGGTGGCGGGGGTTGGGGGAGAGAGAATAGAGGTACTTGAGCTAAAACAAAACAGAATTTCGGGTAATCTAGCTGTGATGGGTTTCATTTCAGCTCTTGCTCCCCATACCTTGAAAGACGGATGGTTTGTGGTGATCTTGGTGCTTTAAGCATGGATGGAAGATATTTGTTTTGTGTTGCTGCCCATTTAAAATGACACTGTCAGGGCCCTGAAGCCATAAAACCTGACCATCCCTGACAGAAGAGCCCTACCTAGACACACTTGCCCAGTGAAGTCCTAAGGATAAATGTGTCCTTTCCATCTCTCTCTCCCCGCTAGGAAGTTTCATCTGTAAATTAACTAAAGTGAAAGGAAAGGTACTTAACTTTGTGAACTTGATGGGCGAAAACCTGAGAGACCATTTATACTAACACCGGCCTGTAGATAGATGGAAGGATAATACTTGGTGCAACTGAGGGGACAGAGATAAAGAAAGACAAAGAGATTCTTGAATTCTGCAAGGTGAGATTTTCCAGATGAGTGACCTGCTGTCAGGATACATTAATTTTTGCTGCAAAAATACATTGACAGCAGCATCTCTTTTGCAGTGGTGGGAATTGAAGTTGACATGATACACGTCTCTCTGATTGGGCAAGTTTAGAATTTTGTCGTACCTGTACTTTGTGGCTCTATGTATGGTGGTAATTGGTCGTTTTTGTCCATGTCCTGTTGGCTCTTCATAGCAAAGGGGTAACAGGACAAGTCTCTTCTCTTTCTGTCCTCCTTTAAGTACAGCTCCATGTAGGCTATCTTCCAGTGAAGTGGTGGACCTGTACTTGAACTTCAGAGCAGAGGTGGAGACTCAAACAATGGAGTGCTCCTCCATAGAAAAAAGAAAACAAACATAGAGAACTCATGTGTCAGGAAGAAGGCAAGGCTAGAATACTGATCCCTGACATCTAGTTTATGTAGGTATTTGTATGGTGGAGCATTCAAGTCCATAAGGCCAATAGCCCATCTAGTCCAGCATCCTCTTCTCTCCAAGGTCATCCAGATTTCTTCAACAATCCCAAAGGAAGGTGCCAAGTGCAACAGTGTTCTCCCCACTTGTGATTCCTAGCAACTGGTATTCTTTTGCCTATGCTGAATCTTCCAGCATTCAGCTTCATTGGAAGTCCAAGGGTTCTAGAGTTACAAGGGCAGGAAGAAAACCTTTCTCTATGCATTTTCTCCTCAGGAAGCCCAACCCATAGTCTGGAGTGGTACAGGGTAGTCACAGTTTTACCACCTGAGTTAGGACTAGATCCATCTCAACTTTTTAATCTTGTGAACCACCCTAAGACCTTCACATGAAGGGGAGTATATAAATTTAATAAATAATAACAATGATTTCCAGTGTGATTGTATTGGACTCCAGTGCCTTTACTGCTCTCCAGTTCCTCATTGGTTACTTGCTCATAAAGGAATGGATTTTCTTTAACAGCTCTCATGAGCTACCTTTGGCAACAACTCAAGGCATTGCAGTAGTAGACAACAGCAAGTACTGAGCAACTACAGACTTGCCGCCATTCCCCCCTCCCCATGGAAGCAAATTCAGAGGATTGCACCTAAGCTGAAACATCGGGTGGGGGTGGGGGTTGCAGGAAGCTGAAAGTGCTTTGATAAAATTGGCAGATTCTTTTCTGGGCAAATTTTGCACTCATCCTTTTATTCACCAAGGCTCTCCTAAACCAGAGGTGGTGAACTCTGTACAGATTTAATGTGGTCCTCCATGCCTCTCAGTGTGACCCTGTGATTCTCCTGGGCACCTCCCATCTCCAGGCCACACCTCTCAGAGGCCCAGCTTGGCATCTTCTTTAAGTCCTTTTGCCTAGGTGGAATGTGTCCATGAACTGTGGCAATGCCTCTTTCTTGCTGGCCCGAGGACAGAGAGGGGTGTGTAGAAATCCCTGATTTTTGCATGACTGGTAAGACTCACATCCATTGCTCTATCCACTTTTGACTACACACCGCTCAGTATATGTGCCCGCCCAGGTTTCTCATGAGGGAAAGTTTCCCTCAAGGTGAAAACTCTTTCCCCATCCCTATTATAACAATGTATAACATGAAAATAAATCCTAATACATAGAAGACATATTTTGTTTGATTGGTTTGGTATACAATACCAACAGCAGTACTACATTTTCTGTCATTATTCTCATTTCCATAATATGTAAGGAGTATGTGAAGAACAATGCATTGTTTCATTTCAAGGCTCTCCAGGAAAGTTCTTGTGAAGTTGGTGCTGAGGTCCTAGTTTCATGAGTCCCCGAGCACAGAATGAACCCATGCTCTGCAAAATAATCTCCCTTGTTTGTTTCTCTTGTTGCTTGCACTTGTTTTGCCTTTCTTTCCATTACAGCATATTGCCATCTTAAAATTTCTGTTCTTGAAATGTTCTTCTATCTTCAGTTTTTCCAGTTCCTTGCTGTTACCTGTCTGGATTCAGCCTACAGCACTGTTTACACCTCTTTATATGGTGCACCTGAATTTTGGTCATCAAACATTTTTGATATATTTCTAGCCCTCTGCTTTGGTACAGATATCCAGTGATGTTTTCCTCTCCCTGTACTTAAAAAAATAAAATAAAACCACTGTTTTCAGAGAGCCCATAAGAAGCACATTCATCTGGGCAGTCCTCACAGTAATTCAGCTAATATTGCTTTGGTTTTCACCAGCTTACTGCTTCCCTTCTTCCCTCCAGTGGACTATCTTGCAGGCCTCGCTATATTTTGTGTGTGTTCGCCAGACAAGGCATTAAAGTCATTGCAAGTCTGCTGGTGTAATTGCTTTTGTTGCTCAAACGATGGCTTGCGGGAATATCAGGCAGGTGTAATGCTCTCTATTCCTTATCGACATAACAAGGAGTGTGACTTTGCTGTTTCTGCACTTGACTTGGCAGCCGAACCAGGTTTTTTGAAACTCGAGGGGCAATGATGGTCTCGGTGAACTCTCTCACCCCAGTCCCTGGTGCGCCTTATGCCTGCATACTATTTCATCATTTACTTTTATTGTGCCTTCCAGTAAAACACAAACATGAAGAATATGCCTGTATGTGTTTGTTTTATACAAGCAAGGATGCCTTGAGCCAGCCTTAGAGCAGATGATGGAACAGGCAAACCTAAGAAGCTGCCTTATACCAACTGAGATTGCTGGTCCAACTATTGCAGTATTGTCAACACTGACCGGCAGCAGCAGCTCTCCAGAGTTTCAGATAGGGGACATTCCCAGCCCTTCTTAGATGTTCTGGGTATTGAACCTAGGACCTTTTGCGTGTAAAGCAGATGGTCTATGGCTGACCTATGACCCATTACAGGAGATAAGACTTCTGTTGCAATAAAATGGATTTTACTTCTAGGGATGCAGGAGGAATCTGTGTGGTCTGCCTTTTGCAGTGGAGTGCCCAGATTCAACATTGCTGTAATTGCTTGTGGACCAGAACATAAGTTTCAGTTAGGATCATAGGAAGAGCCTTATGGAAAGTCAGGTCATTGGCTTATGTAACTTAGTATTGTGGACACTGAGTGGCAGTGACTCTCTAGGGCTCCAGACAGGGATCTCTTCTAGCCCCAATGAGTTGCCAGGCTGCCCACCCCCGCCTCAACTTGCTGTAACTCAGTTTTGGCACCTCTCAGGTGGGCACCATGAACAAGGAAGATGTTCATTGTGAGTTCCTGCACCTATTTTTCTAGAAAAATAGCTCTGGTTTGAAACTCCATCTTTTGTATGAAAAGTATGCATTCTGGGAAACAAAATGATCATAGACATTCCCAACAACAAGCAGAATCAGACACGGAATAAAACCACCACCAGGCCACTTTGTTCAAACTGTGTTTGTTTCTGACAAAACGCCATTGCCTGCAGCTCACCTAAGTGAACAGTATAATGATACATACAATTCTCTAGGTATTCATCCTATGATTAGTCTGTGTGAGAGAGGCACTTGCATGGCACTTAAGCAACCAACAGAGCTCTCTGCAAACACAACTCCATTGCCACCCCCTCCCCCGCCACTGAAAGGTTATCCCTGACATTACATCAGGCTGAGCAAGATGTTTAGGGCACGTTCGATCAGATGATTAATAGATACATGTGCCTGTGTGCACTATGATGTATTGCAATGCCCCTGTTGCTTTGACTCAGAGTTGCTTACTGCCAATGCAAGAGTGCACAGCTATTTAAAAATGACACTCTTCTGTACCTCTGGATCCAGTGCCATAAGCATCTAATAGGCCAGGATTCAATGAAGTGGGCCTTTGCTCATGACAAAAGGTAGAGGGATTGCAAGACTTAATCATTCAACTGCCAAGTTGGAAGGAACTTAGGATACCATCTATAGTCCAGCCCCCTGCAATGCTGGAATCACTTGTACACACATTTGACAGTGTTATCATAAGTTGATCATTATACGGAGCAGGGATGAGCTCCTTGTTTATGCAAACTGGTCCACAAGCAAGATGAATTTGGCAACACTCAGAACCAAGTCATGTCCACACCAGTCATGTAAAGCACAAGACTTCCTCCAAAGAACCTTGGGAACTGCAGTTTAAGGGTACTGTGAATTGCAGTTCTGTGTAGGGCAAACTGCTGTTTCCAGGATTCCTTAGGTGAAACTACATTCTTTTTTCCCTTTTAAAAAAAACCAACCACAAATGTTATTGGTTTTTAAACAAATACAAATACAAGAACCATTAAACAATTACCCAGCAGTACATCTAGTGGTATTTGCTCTATCCACTGACTTTGGACATAAACTTACACATTCGGTGTTCAAACATATTACTTAATGTAACATCTCCACTGAGAATATTGAGTTGTTGGTATAACAAGGTCTTAATTTGGGTCGTTAACACAGTTAAAGAGGGGACCACATTCCTTGGAAGGTATCTCTATTCGTTATTCCTTTAATTGCCCTCCTGTGTCTGGTGAGACACTCATACATTGTTGCATCCTATATATTATTTCCCCATATGTATTTCAGTCTGGTTCTTCTGTTGTTGAGCTATTGCTAATCATGCTGTGGTCAGTAAGAAGTTTACTAGTTCTATGTGGTGCAAGTCTATGTCCAAAGACAGTAGGGCTAACGCAGGATTTGGAGAAAGGTGTTGGCTTCTAATAGTGGATACAATGAGTAATACTCTGTTCCAAATGTTTTTGACATTGGGGCATTCCTGCCAAACATGAATAAATGAACCAAGTTTCCCACAACCCTTCCAACATAAAAGGGACAGGGAGGGATTCAATTTTACCAACCTGACTGGGGCCCTGTGCCAGCAGAGGATGACCTTGAGGAGGGCCTCCTGTAAGGGAGAAGAGATGGTTCAATGGAGGAGACAGTGGTCCAGATCACCCTCCCATTTGTGATGTTCAATTGGGTGACCTAATTCTGATTCCCATACAATTTGAGTGAAGCCGTGTTCTTTACAAGCGTGTTGAATGTGGTTTAAGTGCATAGTGCGGATGTGATCAGAGTATATTCTTAAAGGAAAAATGAAACTTCTGAAGAAAGTTTT
Organism: Podarcis melisellensis; assembly: GCF_964234715.1. Lineage (NCBI taxonomy): Eukaryota > Metazoa > Chordata > Lepidosauria > Squamata > Lacertidae > Podarcis > Podarcis melisellensis. Next base: position 37,513,003 of record NC_138540.1, on the reverse strand, counting down.
ACACTGTCAGATGCACTTGCATTTGACAGCACATAATTTCTGACATTTAAGCATAATGTTGGGAGAAGTGGGTGAGCGGGGGGGGGGGGGGAGGCTCTGGAGCCCAACAGAGAGAATCACACAGTGCTGACTTGCTCTCCCTTACCAAAAGGGTTTAAATGGCATTTTGTGATAGGGGGAATTAAAAGCAGAGAGCCATCTGACAGGAAAGCTTAACTCTTAGGGAAAACTTATGCTGTAGTTTGTTTATAAAGCCATAATAATAAAGATAACTGATCCCCGAGGAAAGGGATAAAATTGGATTATATTCCGCAGTGCCTGCAGTGCCTGGATGCCCCACAATAGAAATTCTATACTTATCTGTGGGTGATGCACTTTCCCCCGATTTTTTTTAACAAGATGCTTGCAAAACAACAATTATATACATTAACTGTAGTCGGTGCCAGGCGAGAAGTTATATGAAATGCACAAATATAATCCTCTTAGACAACCTAATCAAGCATTAAGGCTGTTGCATTTGTGTTTAGAACAAAGCCCATTTGATTGATTGTTTTCCTGACTTGGAGAAGATTTTTTAAAATACATGTTTCAGATTTCTTTTGCTGAAAGCAAGCTGCTTGCTGGCACATTCTTTGAGTTCATTGCCTAATTATGAGCCCCATTGATTGCATGCTCTCAGACACCCACAGCCTAACCCCAGTCGACAGCCTTGATAGGAAGAATCTGTGGGTGTGTCATTGAAAATCAAGTCTCTGGGCTTTCCCTTCTGCTGCTTTCCACAAGTCTCTGGTAATAGCATCGATCTCATGTGTTAAAAAAATCCCCCTGCCCACCCCCACATCTCCATCTCTCTCTCTCTAACACACACACACACACACACACACACACACAAATAAAAAAAAATATGACCTGACTCACTCTTCATTTCATCGGGGGGTTGCTCTCATGTTGTGAGTGGGCCAGTTCTTATTAATGTTAATGAGACCTAGTGTGTAAATTCAATTAGCACTAATGAGAGTTACTCCTATAAACTTTGCATGGATCAATGGGGCGCTCAGGGCAAGCTCCAGCATAACATTACCTATTGAGTTTTTGTTGTTGTTTTTTAAAAAATCTCTGTGGTATAATTAGGTACCTGCATTGGACTATATGAATCCATATTTTGAAATGCATCAAACTCTTTTTTTTTTTCTTCACCTGAATTTACATGAATGTGGTAGTGGGTGAACATGCATCTCAGTTTGAGATGTACGGAAAGTACCTTTGAGAAAATTCACTGGTTAATAGCCTAGTTCTCAAGGAAGAGATAAACTTGAGTCCGGTCCAATGGCAGCTACCTACAGTCCTATGATTCTAGTGGGTTGATCTGTGGCTTTAGTATGTGCTCTGGCCACACTAGAAACTCAATTTTCAAAGCTGGTTAGGAGAGGAATGTGGAACCTCAGGCTTGGAAGCTGAATGTCAGGACTCTCTAAGGGGTCTTCAGGACTTGCCACAGGCCGCATTCCCTCCCCAGCCACACCCCTTCTCCTCAGTCTCCTCCTCAGGCCCTAAATAGTCCAAATCACAATTGTTCAATCTAGAGTTTAACTTGTTGTTTGTTTGTTTGTTTTCAGGTATGTGGTTGACAAAAATGATACATGTTACCCCCAGTTATATCCTACTGTGCCAGACAAGTGGACCTTCCCACACAGCCATACTAAGATTAGTGCAGGTAACCAGGGGTCAATCAGTTTCCCATGCAGAGCCAATGCCCAACCATTTAAAAGGGTGAATCCGATGGAATTGAGGGAGGAAGTAACGGAATTCTTCCCTTCACTTGGAAGGCCCAAAGGGAACAGGTTATTGTTTTATTAATCAAAAAGTGATTCAACATTCATAGCCCATCTTCTATTGCCACTTCAATCAATGTTCTTTATCTCTCTGAAAGAAACTCCAAGAATGAATCTTGCTTGCAATAGTATCTTTTGTAACTGACATATCTTGAAACACTTTACCTGAAAAGATAGTGGAATAGAATAGTTTCACTGGGATGAAACAACAAGGTTTGGGGAGCCGGGATGTACGTGACTTGATTCTATCATTGTTGTAAAGTTCAGGGAGAGATGAGGGTCTCTAGAGCAAGGGCAGCAGTCATGGAAGCCAGGGTCATTGAATGAAGCTGCTTCAACTCTTATTATCCATGGCCTTTGGCCATGCTGACCAGGGGAGAGAGCACCATATTGGTTATCCTGTTCCATCCTATAATATGGTAGTATTTCTCTTGAGCACTCATTTATTTTTAATTATTTATTACACTCATATACAGCCTTTCCTTCCAATGAACTCGTGTGCATTGGTCTACTCTCCCCATTTAATCTTCATGGCAACCCTGTGAGGTAGGTTAGTCTGAGAGGCAAGGAGGAGTCCAAGGTCACCTACACTGAGTTTTATGGCTGAGTGGGGATTCAAATCCTGGTCTCCCAGTTCAGAGTCCCAATCCCTAAGCATTACTCCATGCTGGCTCTCATATTGACACTCGTCTTAATGAGTGCTTTTATTATTTTTAGAAAAAAAGATGCCAGTACTCACCATGAAGTTGTTACACTAAGGGCCACACTTTTAACATGTGTGTGTGTCTTTGGGGAGTGTCAGTACTGTGTAAGGTACTCCCAGAAAAAAGCACTGATCTTGACACTTCCCTCAAGCTCCCTTCCACCAACTACATACCCTGTGGGCCTTTCACAGGGAAATGCATATGAAGTGAGATTATTATTTCATTCATCAAAGGATGCAGCTCAACTTCACACACCCTTCCCCCTCCCAAAAATGTTCAGTATGGTTTTCTTATCAGTGTCTGATAAGTCTTGGAACCTGAGTACCTCACTAAGCAAAAAAAATATAATGTTATCCATTCCCCATCCCATTTCCCCAATTAGCTCACACAACACTACATTTCCACTGCTTGAAAGTGCATTTCACACCACAATGATCTGTCATAGAACAGTGTGGCTCGACAGTGCATCAGAGACAGTCTCAATGGACTGCCCATTGCATCCAGAAATGAATAGGCTTGTATTTCTTTCTGTTAATCATTTTCAAAGCAGGCCCATGTGAACACGTGGACCTAAACCGGGTATGTCCATTGAGTGCAGTAGGTCTACTCTGAGTAAGACATATGTTGGAAGCAAGCCATCACCTTTCTTGAGTTCAATGTTTCCACTGCTAGATCCACAGAGAGAATAGACATGGGATAGTGAAAGCGGTGGCCATTCAGATGTTGTTCAACTCCAGCTCCCAAAAGTTCCCAGCCATCATGGTCAATTGTGGGAATTGCAGTCCAACAAGGTCAGGAAGGCCACAGTTTTCTTATCCCTAAATCACACTATCTTCTGTCACTATGCCTGTATTTATGAAGCAGTGTATTCTATTTTCCTGATATTTCTGTTAATTTCCACATTACAGTTGCACTTTCACGCACAATGAAAAATCCACTTCCATAAATACTGTGGAATATAGCACAAGTTTCACACTTACTTCTGTGTTATTTGCAAACAATTTTTTTCCCTGGAAGCAAATAACACAGAAATGAGCTCTAAACTTGCACTATATTCCATTATATTTCCAGAAGCGGAAGCTAAAACAAGAGCCTCAATTACAGCTCAAGGGCACCGCTCAAGAGACAAGGCTGCAGTTCAGTGGCAGGGCATCTGCCTTGCATGCAAAAGGTCCCAGGTTCAATCCCCAGCATTTCCAGGTAGGGCTGGGAGAGACCCCTCACACCTGAAGCCTTGGAGAGCACATGCCAATGAAGACAATACTTAGATAGACAGACCAGTAGTTTGACTTGGTATGAAGCTGCTTCCTTTTTTTCAGCTGGGTAAGAGCACTCATGGATGGAGTGGCCTGGGAGACAGTCCCAAGGGCCAAATCAAGAAGCCCAGAAAGCCATGTTTAATACCCACTCCCAGGGCAGAGTTTCCCCCTGCCTGATTTTGTTCTGTTTCAGCATTCTGCTAAATGCATGAAGGCACAGGCTGTGTATTTAATTTAACGAAAATGATTTCTTCGCATAAGGTCCCAGTGTGGGTTAGAACAGTATAGTAAGGCGATATTAAAATTGCTTAAAACAATGTGCAATGGAGTATTAATTACTGAAATCAGTTAAATCCATTTACATCAGATGAATTTGATGTGTCTAAAGAACATAAAAAAGCCTGCTGGATTAGACCAATGGCCCATCTAGTCCAGCAGCCTGTTCCCACAAGGGCCAGCCAGTTCCCTGTGGGAAACCTGCAAGCAGGATTCGAGCAGAAGAGTACTCTCCTCTCCTGTGGCTTCCAGCAATTGGTATTCAGAGGCATTTCTGTTGTGGAGGCAGAGCACAGCTTTGGTGGCTGTAAGCCACCAATAGCCGTCTTCTCCATGAGCTTATGTGTGCCCTGCCTTATTCCCCTTAATCATCCAGTAATTCATGCAAAGATCTGGAGTTTCTAAGCGCATGCAGATGAGCATGTTGAGAAGACTCCTTGGAGGAATTCTGGTAGTCTGTAGGGGCAGTGTTCCTGTTGCTGGTACTACCTATCCACTCACCACCACTGTTGCTGCTCTGTATAGAGGACAGCCTCCCCACTGTGCTGGAGTTTAAATTCCCAGTGCCTGCATCCTTGTTGGCACTGATTGGTTGGCGAGGCTCGCCCCTTGAGTGAGGTCCCACCCAGCACTGACAGCACGGGGAGGCAATGGCAGGGCACAGGGCCTGGCTGCAATGCCAGCCACCAAATAAGGTAAGTAGACCTATCCACTCACCACCACTGCTGCTCTGTATAGCTGACCCCAAAACTTCCACCGTCAAGTTGTAGCAGAGTGCCTGATCAACCCTAGCCTGATCTCAGCCAGCACCTGCCTTTCCACCTGTTTACTTGCATCCAGTCCAGGGGGTGGTAGCATTGCCTGACAATTTCCTCCTCTCCTCTTCCTCCTCCTTAGTCTCACATTGCCTTTGTAGAACTCAGCAAGGAGGAGGACAAGGACAACATGAGAAGTTATTGGCTATGCCTATCATTGCTTCTGGAACTACTTACTGTTGGGATTCCTAATTCCTGCCCCACCAGTCCCTCCCGCCTTTTAAATTCTGCCAGGGCAGCACTTTGTCTTCCTGGACCCCTCTGTGTCTTGCTTGCATGCAACTCCCCCCCCCCCATTTTTCAGGAGACCCTCAGAGGTGTAACAATAACAAGGTGACACCACGGATGACATTCTGCCAAGAAGGCTCCTTGTGTGATAAAAATAAAATGAAACCTTTAAGGCAGCATTCCAAGAGCAGCTGGTCTCAGGAGACCTCCACAGTAGGTCCTTGGAAATTAAAATGGTCCATTAGAGCTTCGATTCTCTACCTGAGATGAAATCATGGCATTTACTTAATGTACAATTAAGGCAGCACTGTTTTGGAGAGGAGGTTTTCAAGGTAATAGTATCTCATTCCATTCTAAGGCAGAGAGAATGCCCTCCCCTTCACACTAGCCATTGCAAACTGTTGTGATGTGTTTTTGACTTCAGAGTATGCGTAGGGCCCGCAAGGTGTTCCCCAGTTTACAAATGTGCCCACAGGCCCCAAAATGTTGGCAACTTCCATTCTGCCGGTTCATTCTGCAGTGATCATGGAGCCCAAGAAAGTAAAATCTCTCACTGCCTCCATTTCTTCCCCTTCTATTTGTCGGGAGGTGATGGACCCAGTGGCCATGATCTTCGTTTTTTTGATGTTGAGCTTCAAACCATATTTTGCGCTCTCCTCTTTTACCCTCATTAAAAGGTTATTTAATTCCTCCTCACTTTCTGCCATCAAGGTTGTGTCATCTGCATATCTAAGGTTGTTGATATTTCTTCCGGCAATCTTAATCTTAGGCAATCTTAGGCAGAGTTTGCCCCCCGCCAATGGTGGATGGAGGTGGGATGTGGAGCATCACTGCCTCTTGTGGGAGTGAACCCCAGAGTCAGAATCATAAAGTTATAGAGCTGGAAGGGACCACGAGGGTCATCTTATCCAATCCCTCCAATATTTTGTCCAGTGTGGGGCTCAAACCCATGATCCTGAGATTAGGAGTCACATGCTCTACCAACTGTGTGTTGTGTGAAGAAGCACTTTTTCCTTTGTCTCTCCTGAATGTTGTTAGTTGACTTGTATTGGTTTCATCAATATTCTATGGATTTTGCATTTATTGATATTATTATTTATTTGTGTCAAATGTTCATATTTATGTTTTATTGCATGTGTTGTGAGCCTTCTTGGGCACAAGCTTGTGGGAAAGTGACATACCAATAAACATATGGTGATGTAATGCTGTTTAGACTCAATGGAGGAAGAACTTGGGCTTTGGCTGACAAGTGAAAAAAATAGAAATAAACAAACACTGTTGCCATGTTCTTGGCTCATCTCTAGCCTTTAGTGACAAGGCTAATGAAGTGCCCAACATTTCATCAAATTTTGAGTAACACATTTTTAATAACCTACTACCTGAATGAACGTGCTTCCCCCGATTTCCCCAAGAAGTGAGAGTAGCCATGGCAACCTCTGCAATTAATTTTCTCCTGCAGGGTACCCTTGAAATCTAGAATCAAAGAGCAGAGATGCCCACCACAAATGGTAGGAAAGAGTGACAGGGGTGGTGTTGCAGCATTGTGCAGGTGGGGGAGAGAACTGCAATAGGGAAAATCTCGATGATCAGTTGCAAGAGAGAGAGATGGACAGAAAGATTTGAATGAATGAATAGATTTGATGGTTCTCTTATACTAAAAGAAAGAAAAAGAAACAGCAAGTGACCTTCATTCATTCCTCTCCAGGGATCAGATGAAGAGGCTACAATCTTAAAGCTCCTTTTGCTCTTCTGAATGTGGACTCAGGAGAATGGAACACTTGATCATTGTGCTTTGATATAATCTGTCCTATGTGCTGGCACTCTCTAAAGCTCTTCTGTTATCATGTATGCCCTACAAAAGAGGGTTATGAACACCAAGTGTCAAGAAATTAAAAAGAGGTGGGGTACAACGGAGTAGATCAGAGTGGAGTCTTCAAAACCAAATCCCAAGCAAAAATGCCTGGCAAATGGAAGGCAGAAAATGCACAGTAACTCAAATGTGTATCATCAAGAAAACACACACAATGAGTATTTTTCCAGTTTCATGCTACTTGTACAGCTCTATGAGACTTAAGAGAGAAGGTGTAGACCTACATTTCCTTTTTTAAAAGTAATATTTTATTTTGTTTTACAGTTACATACATGTCGTATAAAGTCACAAAATAGACATGTAAATGTACAAGTGGGGAACTTCAGAGCTTTGATGCCTTTGGACTATATGGTTTATTTGCACATCTATACAACCTGAGCATAGGATGGCAGGGCTCACTGCATTAACACTCCAATAGATTTTATTGAATGTTGTGTTGTTTGTCTTTTGTTCTCATACACTTTACATTGCTATTTCACACTTTTTTACTTAAACAAAGATTGCAAGCAGATTTCCTTTGTATGATGTTTCACCAATGCATAGGAGAACTTCAGTAAAGCATTGTCAAAATAATAACAGCTGCTGGAGACCACAGGAGGCAAGTGTGCTCCTGTGGTTGGGTCTTGCTTAGGGTTTCCTACAGGCATTTGGGTGATCACTGTGAGAACAGGATGCTGGACTAGATGGTATGATCCAGCAGGCTCTTCTTACGTTTTTATGATGTCTTCAGGTTAACTTATTTGATTGCAATGTTTTAGCAATGTGGATGTCAACAGGAGGAGGGAAGGAGAAATAGACAAAATAAATGAAGGAGCAGGAGCCTTAAATTTTGGAGCTGTGAAATTATATTTTGGAACAATTCTAAAACCCACAATTAGGGCAATATCTTTATTAGGCCAACACACATTTTGCAAAAAATTCTGTGTGAACTTTTGAGACTTTTAGAAAGCTAGGAGACCAGAATCAAACCAGAATTCAGTGGGAGTGGAATGCTGGGCAGAGCAAATCCACATAACTATAAAGCAAATTGAACTCTCAAATCCCTAATCAAACCAACACATCTGCTCTCTTTGTCTCTTGTGCCTTTCCTATTTGGAAACCACCCAAGCCAATGCTGCTGTATGCCCTCTCACCAAGCTATAGTAAGCCAGCACTCATTTTCGTCTCCATCTCTCTCTCTTTCTCTCTCTGCTCCACTCCTATGGTGATATTAGACTTTAGAAGGATTAAGTGGATGGAAAAACAAGGAACCTCAAGATGTTTATTTGCAGGGAGATTAGCAAGTACAAAAGATAACAGCATTCCACTCAGCCACCATCATTTTCAAGGGGAAAAGCCCACCAACCAAGCATGGCATAGAAACTGCTTTTCCTGAGGTCATCTTAATGGAGTCACTTTATTTTAGAATGGGGTGGGGAGGGAAGCGATGTCTCTTTGGCATGCTTGTAGTAGTCCAGCATTTAGTCATGCTCTGCAGACCCAAAAGGCAAAATTCATTTTAAAACAATACTTGTCTGAGCAGCGAACACAGAGGCTGCTTGGCTCATGGAACTGCACACTGCACTCAGACTAAAGTGTTTAACATCACTTGCAAAATCCAGCAGCTTCAGCCTGAAATCCAGGTTTCCATAGAAGAAAGACCCAGTGCATTTAGTAGAGCTTACTCCCAGGCAAGTGTGTGACAGAGTGAAGTCCTAATGCATAGCTTTTGCTGTATAACACTATCTTTTCATTTGAGGAGCCATTTGTCTGTGGACCTGGGCAAATGGAATTGATTATCACAAGATGTGGTGATGGTCTTAAAAGTAGGATTATACAAAGCCATGGAGTTGCATTCAGTGTTAGTCCTACCCAGAGGAAACCCATGGACATTAATGGGCATGACTAACTTTGGTCTTTGGGACGCGGGTGGCGCTGTGGGTAAAACCTCAGTTCCTAGGACTTGCCGATCGCATGGTCGGCAGTTCGAATCCCCGTGGCGGGGTGCGCTCCCGTCGTTCGGTCCCAGCGCCTGCCAACCTAGCAGTTCGAAAGCACCCCTGGGTGCAAGTAGATAAATAGGGACCGCTTATCAGCGGGAAGGTAAACAGCGTTCCGTGTGCTGCGCTGGCTCGCCAGATGCAGCTTGTCACGCTGGCCACGTGACCTAGAAGTGTCTGCGGACAGCGCTGGCTCCCAGCCTATAGAGTGAGATGAGCGCACAACCCTAGAGTCTGGCAAGACTGGCCCGTACGGGCAGGGGTACCTTTACCTTTACCTTTTTAACTTTGGTCCATTAATTTCAGTGGGTTTACTCTGCATGGAACTAGCATTGTGTGCAACACATGGAAGGTAGGACTATCAATAGCTAGTAGTCATGATGTCTATAAATTGCTTCTAGTCTCAAAGGCAGTATACTTGGTAGAAATCAGTTGCTGGTAGTTTTGAGTGGGGAGAATGCCCTTCTACTCAGACCCTGCTTGTTGGTTTCTCATAGGCATCCGGCTAGCTACTTTAAGAATACAATGCTGGACTAGGTGGGTCTTTACTCTGATCCAGCAGGGCTCTTCAAATGTTCTGTTATTGAATCAGGAGAAATGGTTTCAAATTAGAGCTACCACTTATCTATGAACTTTCCCAACAACTGAGCAATAATATTCTATGTCACTGTCATGACTAGCAGCTATTGATAGACTCTTCCTCCATGCATTTGTCTAATCTCGTTTTAAAGCCATCCAAGCTAATGTCCATCAGCACGTCTTCCTCCTATCTGATCCTAAGAATGCCAATCATTCCAGACTGACTGCAAGGGAGTGGATTTTTAAACAAATAATATCCCAAGCACAGCAGCCTGGCAAGCAGAGGGCAACAAATGCACAGTACCTCAACTGTGTTTCATCAAGAGAAAAAGCTCTATGGGACCTAATAGAGAAAGTGTCTATCTGTATATTTTAAACAGGGATGCTGGCTAGTTATGTGAAAGCAGGATTGGGGAACCTTAGGGGCAGGGCTCAAATGAAGCCCCACAAGCCTCTTCATCTGGCCCTTGGGAGTCTGCCCAGGTCTCACTTACAAGCCCTGCCTTAAAACCTCCTTGGGTGCTTCTGCCTGGCTGGAATATGCCCATGAGCTCCGATAATGCCTCTTGTTCATCTGGATAGGAGAAAGAAAGGGGTGTGTGAATGTGTGTAGAAGCTAGCCTCTGGCCCTGCCCACCACTGGCATGTGGCCCCTGGAAGGCTGCCTAGAAGGCAATGTGGTCCTCCAGCTGGAAAACATGTTTTCCCTGGTCTATTGCCTCTGTGCGGAATACCAGAGGTCCATCGACAGTCTCTAGGCTTCTAGTAAACTAACTGCTACAAAGTACCGGTATATTAGAAGATAATGTGTGTTATTATGTAAAGCCTCTGAAATGACTCCCCTCCCCAAGCATATATATTCTTTTCTCCTTTTTGTGCTGCTTATGATTGTTTTACTGGCATAATGCTTCATCTTTGCAATATCAATTTGCTGCAATCCCTTTCTCACTAATCACATATATCTGAGCGGTACTTTAAGCATCCGGCTTAAAGTAGAGATGCCTACATCTGTGTTTTCAGTTTATTACCCCAAAAAATCTTGTAAAAGGCAAGATCTGTCTCACTTAATTAGATGTCACTGGCATCCTCTCTTGAAAATGTGCCTTGAATGGGTTCTGAATATTAAAATACTGTGGTAGTGATGGGGCGGGGTGGAAGCAGTGGCGAGGCAGTCCATGAGCTTGACAGGTGAAGCAGAGATAGACGCTCAGAACATCCGTGTCTAAGTAGGTCTGACAGGGACTGTCGGGAAGTCTCTTTCTCTGCTGCAGAAGTAAGAATCCATCTGAGGAAAGAAGATAATGCCTTTAATTAGATAATTTTAAAGCTAGATTGTCAGCTAAGTAATTTGAAACTTTAAGCATGAACCCAAAGAACAGATCATGGTTCTTCTCATAAAGCACTCCAGGATAAAATGTAGACATTGAAAGATGGATATAGATAGAGAGATAGATCCACACACCCCTCAAAAAGCAACATTTATAGGTCTAGTTTTAAAGTCAGTAATAAGGTGTGTCTACCGTAGTCTGTGGCTCTTTTGTGGGTTAGTCATGCCACATGTTGTGAGATTTTGACAAGGAATTTTATTTTCTAAATGGTAAGAATTTGCTACACCCAAATATCAAAGGGGAAAGCTCCCCCCCCCCCCGTCAGATCTTGGCAAGGTTTAGCCTCCAGGGCTTAACTCTGACTCACAGGTGCTCTCTTTAGACATTTCTTAGAACACATATATGGGTGGGATCACAGACAAACTATATTCCAAGATATGTGGTAGATTTGTTTTAAAATACACATTTAGTACAGGTCAATGCAGAAACGGGACAGAATGGCCTAAGAAATGAACTGATTTGAAACTGACATGGGCTGGTAGCAGTAATAATTATGATTATGATTATTATTTTGATTATTATGATTATGATTATGATTATGATTATGATTATGATTATGATTATTATTTATACCCTGCCTATCTAGTTGGGTTTCCCCAGCCACTCTGGGCAGCTTCCATCAGTAGACTGATCCATCTATTTCTATTCCTTTCTACTGTGGTGGAGTCTAACTTCTTTCCAAATTAGGTGCCACCTTGAAAACCTCTTTTACTGCTTGCCCCTCAAGCTCATCATAGTCAATAGACTGCTCCCTACAAACCAGGGGTATAAAGGCCCCATTTTGGAGAATGATGGAGTATGAGCTTCCTTTTGTGCAGCTATATACCGGTCACCATTGAGGGTGTGCATTAACCTTATTTTTCCAATAGTTCTCCTTCTTTTCCATCATCTACTTTCCATATCATTAGACCTCAACTTTCAAGAGGTTTCTTTAGAAGAAAAATCCATTTGCTGAAATACAGGTTGAAAAAATACACTTGACTTCTTTGTCACTTACACAGAGAAATCTGGATTTTTCCGACACAAAGACTTGCTCATATGAATCAATTTTAAAACATTTCCTGCCCCTCCCCTTTAAACAAATATATTCAGCCCTAAATGAGGTACCTTTCAGAATCTAATGTTTGCAATATAATGTAGGAAAAGTATTCTAAAAGAATAGTTTAGAGGGGGAATTACATGGCCTGCAAAAATAAGTGCTCTTAATGTGTTTCCCAGGTTACTCTTTTATCAAGTGCCTAGACAGATTTTTCACTGCTAAAACATGTTGCTTATTTTTTTTAGCAGTCCTGGCTGATAAGTGCAGCAAGGAAATTTGTGATTAAGCTACAGTATCTGTTTAAGGTGCTTTTAGAGCCATTTCTAGCCCTGAAGGACAATTTCCAAATCAGTACTTCTTAGATTGTAGGTGCATTGGTAGGTACTATATAGGAAAGATAGCACACACTTTTCTCCCACGAACCTGCAAAGAATGATTATTATATGCATTTCATATGAACATAAGAAGAACCCTATGGCATCCGACTAGAGGTCCACCTAGTCCAGCATCCTTCTTCCATCTGGCTTAGTGCAGCACCTCCTTGAGGACCAGCAGCAAGGCATGAAGGCAACCACCATACTTGGTTACTTGATCTTGCCGCCAGCAACTGGTACCTGGAGGTTCAATTTAACTGTCACTCCCTCTTAATACTGGACTTGGACAGAATGTGCCAACAAATTTGTAGCCCACTCACAAATAAGAGAGAGGTATGTCTACCTACTTACTTGGTGCAATATGGTTGACAGGCGTTAAAAAAGCAACCAGCCTGTGGGCAACTAGCTTTTCCGACACTGCAAGTCGAAGGCTGGTGCTGAGGCTTCTCTAGTTTCTAGTTCTTACAAGGGCAGGGCTGTCAAAGGCTGGGTCTGAGAACATCCTGTCCTGGTATTCAGGACCTCTCCTCATGACGATGGGTAGTTGGAGTCCAGGGCTCCAAAAATGGTTGATTCTGGGAAGGTGTGTGTGTGTGTGTGCATAGCTACAAGGAAGCTGACAATCACTGGAGGGGCGGGGTATATTTATCTGAATATCTACAAAAAACATCTTCTGTTACCTTGTTTTCTTATTTTAAAAAGTACTTGTTTGTTTGTTTGTTTGTTTGTTTTTTAAAAGGGTACTTGACTTGCGTTGCTGAACACAAACAAAAAATATGCTTCTTTCTCTTCAGAAATACAAATCTAATTAAGCATCCATTTGCATTTCAAAGGGGATTGCAACTAATGAAAGAGTACTCTGCCAAGTAGGCATCTGTCTTAAGAAGCAAGAGAAGAAAACTTATTACCAGTTGATGTAAAAAATCTCTCATCTCTGTACGTCTCCACTGAGCTGCTTTGTGTGATTTGAAAGGAACACAGGAAGCTGCCTTATTTATTTATTGCATTTATGCCTCACCTTTTCTCCTGTGAACTCAAGGTGGTGTACATTGTTTCACCCCCCATTTAATCCCCACAATAACCCCGTGAGGTAAATTAGGCTCAGAGGCAGTGGCTGGCCCAAGGTCACCCAGTGAGCTTCATGGCTGAGTGAAGATTTGAACCCTGGTCTCTGAGATCCTAGTCTGACACTCTAACCACTTCAACACACTGGCCTTATCCTGAGGCCATTAGTCCATCCAGCTCAAAACTGTTGACATGGACTCATAGTGACTGCCCAAGATTTCCAGCAAGGGATATTCCCAGCCCTACCTGGAGATACCAGGGATTTAAACTGTGACCTTCTGCATGTAACACACATGTTGCACTACTGATCTAAGGTCCTTTCCCCTGTATACATGTTCAGTAAGCTCACAACTTACACAGGGCTTACATTCCAGGCCTAAGGCCAAAATCATGTATAGTCAGAATATATTGGGTACAATGCTGGGTGGGATTGCCAAAGACTGTTTTCCCAGACACCCACCCATTTTCCAACCTGCTCCCATTTTATTTTGTTTACATTATTTTGCTAAGCACACAAAGCTGAATGTGCACAAGTTAAATGTGTGTAAGTTGCAGGCTTACTGGATACCATGTTTGATTGTCTTGCTCACATCAACTGATATGCAAGAGCCAATGTGGTATAAAGGAAAGGATTTGAGACCAAGCAAGTGCTCAACACTGAAGCTCCCTGAGGGATGTTGAGCCAATCACTATCTCTCAGTCTAATCAACCTCACAGGTTTGTTGTGATTATAAAATAAGATCGCCCCTTATATGCCAGCTTGGAATCATCTTTGAAAAAAGGAGCACTTACATGATAAATAATATTCTAATTTGTAACTTTCATATTAGTGCTCATTTGTCTATATTTATATGTGTGGTACTTTGCTGTTGCCGGGAGGCAACAGTATTCAGCATGCTAATTGAAATCTGAATTAATATATCTAGCACACAACTACCTGGTTTATTAGAGAGTAGGGTATCCCACTCCTTCAAAATTTATTAATGTTGCAATCCTATACTATACATATTTACCTGAATCATACAGATGGAATTCATTGGGACTTACTTCTGAGTGGACATGCATGGAATTCCACTGTTAGGTATCACTAGCAAAATGCTCAGGATGAGAAAGGCCTTGTGCACTGCTGTTGTGTTGATGAGGACAAATAGCACTGGCGTGGTGGCAGAGAGGACAAGATGATACAACTTGAGTCTGGCACCATAACCTGAAAAACCAGGACAGCTGCTCTCATGCCTCTACAGGGTCCACAGGTGCTGATGTTTGGTTTAGGCCAGGAGTGATAAACCTGTGGTCCTCCAGATGTTGCTGGAGTACAACTCCCTGACCATTAACACACTGGCTGGGCTTGCTGGGAAATGTAGTTCAGCAACACCTGGAGGGCCAATAGTTGCTCACTCCTAGCCTCTAGGCTCACCTAGCCTCCAATCCCTCCAGGGCCTGGCCTTACTATGTCAACTTGGGATCCACCATTTTAAATTGTCCACAATGCACTGGGAAAGAGCATTGTGGGCAGCTGAAAGCCAGCTGCTTTAGATCATGTTGTTGACCAGTGCTGCCAGGAAGATATACATACATGCATGCATATATATATATAAAATATATATCCCCCCCACACACACACTTAAGCAAAAAGCTTTTGCATGGCTGCAAATGTATAATAAACTAGGATTATGACAATTTGCCTATAAATACTTTGTCATAAGTCAGGTGTGTGTGCTTGCATGTGTGTTTGGCAAATGTGTCTATTTGTGAAATCTGTTCCACTCAATTATAAAGCCCATTCCAGCTGTCTCATCTTGGCTTTCCATTTTGCTGATTAACCCAACTACTTGAATAAATTTAACAAATAGGATTGTTCTTAACTACAAAATCAGGAGGTTTCTTGCCCCATCCCCCTTGCCGTTTTTGCGTAATGTCACCTGAATGAATGCTAACTGTAACGTGAGCTATAACAGGAGATAAAGGAGCAACATAATGTACAATTTCCGACCACATAATGGTAACTCTGAATAACACATGCTCCAGGAAGAAAAGTAATTCAAGCTATATTATAACAAATGCCATATTTCAAAATGGAAACTATCCATCATGGGCTAGAAGGAAGTGTTAGTGTACTACAATAAGTCTAAGGAATGTACTTAGAAATTCTTGTAAGGAGTCCATTAAAAATAAATTGATTGACTTAATTTTGGGACAAATTGTAATAAATTGTAAGTGACAGTTACATATGATTCTCTCTCTCCTCTTTCTTTCTTTCAGTGCAAAGGAATCATAATTACAGACAGTCAATGGGCAGAATGCAATATAATAAGAAGTAGCTGCTGTCCATAACAATTTTTCCTTCTTTTTAAAAAGAGAGCTGTCAAATGTGAAAAACCCACAAAACTTTAAATTACCGTAGATATTTAGATATTTATTTTTTCCTCAGTTGATTTACAGCTCCCCTCCTTTACAAATTTTACCGCTGAAAATCAAAGCATATAAAGTGACGGTAAATAATAATAGGAAGGACCCATTTACACCTATTGTTCATGCTGGCATCAGAAAATTGGAAATCTGCTAGGAGAGTTATTAAACTCTCTCTCTCCATGGATAATTCATATATACATGTATATTTCATGCTTTCAAATGAAGACTTACTAAAAGGTGGAGTAACTTTTCTCTCAGTGTGGCTTTTATTACCAAGGAAGGACACAAGGCATCTATCAAACTAATTTTAAACTGGGGAGTTGAATTTCAATGGGAGGGTTCTGTGTTTGGCAGCTTTGCAATCCTCTGTGTCTGAATGTCTTTGAGAACAGGTTGTGGAACACATGCATCCTGATGTAGAGTTTCAGGTGGGCATGACTGTGCAAGGATACATTTTCCATTGATTCCAGTGGTGGAAGCCAAACCCATATGCCCCAGTGAGCCACAGAGTGGGCATTATTCAAGGTGATCTCGGAAGATCTGTGTCTGAATATCTGCCTAGCCATGAAGCCATTGAGTTTTCATGGGAAAATAACTCTAGGCCGTATCCAGTGCTAGTCCTACATAGAGCTGACCTATTGAAGTTAATGGATGTGGCTAGCTTAGGTTAATTAATTTCAGTGGGACTGCTCTGAGTAGGACTTACCTGAATGCAATCCCATTTCTTAGCCTGTCCTACTTCATAGTGTTGTCATAATGCCAAGCAAGTACCATCAGAGTCGTGACAATACAAAGTGGATGGCAGCTCAGCTTTTATCAGATTTCGTTTGGTTATTAAAAGGGAACAGCATCTTTATGGTAGGGAGTCTCTGCTAGAAACCTAGTAAGCCCACCACCCTCCCACCTGCTCCCCATACTGGGAATGATCTCATCCTTCTAAAAAGCCTCCAGATCTGCACCCACAAATTTCTCTCCTCCTTTTTCTCTCTCTCTCCAATTTTGAACCATTTCCAAGCTGAGAGTTTCAACACTGAGAACTTGGGGCTCACACCTGTGTCTTGTGGATATACATCACCATTTTCAAAGTGCATGAATAAAGCAGTGCAGAATCATCGCCATCATCTCAATCTTGAGTTCATCCAGTCTAACATGTCATTCACTGCTGTGACTACATTGCCAGAGTCTTGTAACTATAGCACCCAAGATAAGAGTTCCAGAAAACGGTGCACTAACTGCTGAGGAAGATGGCCTTGTAGGAGGTATAGAGATCAGTTGCAAAAGGAGTTACATGCATTTCACGTGGAGCTGGAGTTAACAGCATCCATCTCTAAGGACATGAGATTTCTATGCAAGTTAGACCCCTATTCCCTCTTATCTTGAATAAAGTGCCAGGAGATAATGGACATAGCAGTCTCCCCACACACACACCTTCCGGTGAAAATTTAGCAGAGCAAATTCTTCTCTCTCTCTCTCTCTCTCTCTCTCTTTTCCAGAACCTCTAGCGCTGTGCTTAACCAGAGCTTTGCAATTTGCTTCATTATTATGTATGAGGAAGCAAATGGGCTCTCTGGCGTGTCAAACCTTCCTTTTCGAAATATCCCATTCAATTATCGCCTATTGTAGGCCCCTTTTTTACTTATGGAATCATTCAGAACAGAAGTAGATAGAAGGGCTGTAGATTAACTGATGCAATTTTATAAATAGCCTCTTCAGTGGGTGCTGAATTGCGGCTCTCCATCTCTGCATTGGTTTGGTCCCATTTGCTCTCATATTTGATAGGCAGATAAGAGAACAATGATAGCATAAATAAATCAGTCATATTAACCAGATCAAAGAGGCCATTAAAACCCCTGTTTGGAGGGCACCCCAAGACTGGCAAACTGGAGGTATCTTGCTGAAGCCCAATCCAAACAAAAATTGATCTAGGGACTGCATCACATGAAGAACTTTTGCCATGTGGATCAGCTACTACAGGGGTAGCCAATATAGTACTCTCCAGACCCTGGACAACTCCCACCCTGAAAATATAAGAAGAGCCTGCTGAATTAGAAGAAAAAGAAGAGTTTGGATTTGATATCCCTCTTTATCACTACCCGAAGGAGTCTCAAAGCGACTAACATTCTCCTTCCCTTCCTCCTCCACAACAAACATTCTGTGAGGTGAGTGGGGCTGAGAGACTTCAGAGAAGTGTGACTAGCCCAAGGTCAGCCAGTAGCTGCATGTGGAGGAGCGGAGACGTGAACCCGGTTCACCAGATTACGAGTTCACTGCTCTTAACCACTACACCACACTGGCTCTCACTAAAGGCCCATCTAGTCTGGCATCCTGTTCTCATAGTAGCCAACCAGGTGCCTCTGGGAAAACCCACAAGCAGAACCTGACCACAAGAGTGCTGTCCTCTCTTGCCATTTCCAGCGACTCATATTCAGAAGCATACTGATCATTGTCCATACTGGTTGAGGCGAACAGGAGATGCAATCCAGCAACATCTGGAGACCACTGTGCTGGCTTGACTACCCACCAGCTACTATCAACTCATCTGTATCTTACTGGTGGTTTGTGGTAGTGTGAAGAACACCACAGGGGCTGCATCCACACTTCACATTTATAGCACTATTGTACCACTCTAACAGTGATGGCTTCCCCCAAAGAATCCTGGGAACTGTAGTCTGAAAGGATTCCCAGAGTAATTTAACTATCTATTTCTCCTCCCAGGAAACTCTGCGATTTGCACCTCTGTGAGTGGAGCAGGTGTCTCTGAACAACTCCCTGCACCCTTAACTAAGTACAGTTCCCAGGATGCTTTGGGAGAAGCCACAGGTGTTTAAACCAGTCTAATGCTGCTTTAAATGTATTGTGTTCATGTAGCCACAATGAACAATCAAATTTGCAGTGTTTCTATACATTACAGCGGTACCTCGGGTTAAGAATTTAATTTGTTCTGGAGGTCCGTTCTTAACCTGAAACTTTTCTTAACCTGAGGTACCACTTTAGCTAATGGGGCATCCCACCGTCGCTGCACTGCCACCATGCAATTTCTGTTCTCATCCTGAAGCAAAGTTCTTAACCTGAGGTACTATTTCTGGGTTAGCGGAGTCTGTAACCTGAAGCATCTGTAACCCAAGGTACCACTGTAGTCATTACAGATTGGATTGACTACCACCAATCATTATAGCACTATTGAGGATTTCAGACAAGGGACATTCGAAGAGCTACCTAGAGATACCGAGAATTGAACTTGGGACCTTCTGGTTGCAAAGAAGATGCTCTGCCACTGAGCTAAATAGGTTTCATAAGTGTTTGTCAGCTCCCTAGAAAAAGTAACATTCAATGTGAAGATCAAACCCCATTTAAAATAGTTTACTTCTGCTGCCAAATCACATGTGTGAAATTAATAGATTTCTTTCCCTCACATTTTTCTGGGATGTAAAGTTGTTTTGTGATTTTAGAACACTGCAAACTAGACTTTGTTTCCTTTCCCTTTAGCTGTATTCTCCAGATGCACATAGCAAAGGTCACTTGGCACGCATAACTGGCAGTGAGAAGAATTAGAGGCATGCTAATCTTGACTGTCTTTTTAGAAAGCCACCACAACACATAGCTAATCCCCTAGAGTGGTGTCTTGAAAGTGATATTTGTTTGTATAAGATTTTCAGAGAAGAGTAAATGGAGATTCGTCAAGGTGTTACATGGATTAATGTTAATGCTGAACTTTCTGTTCTGACTCTATTAGCATGTGAAAATATAAGAATGCCAGCTTTTGAGAGCTGTTTCACACAATCATTTGAGCCTAGCAGAGTTGGGCTTGAAGCTGATGGGGTCAAGAGGCATCATAAATGATGTACAGATCTGAATTTCAGGCTCCTCAATTACACAGACAGTGATATGCCTTTACTATGTTGGTGAGACTAGTGGGTGTAATCTTGGTCCCCCATATGAGATCATATGTAATGATCATATTTGGAAACCAGTTGCAACACTAATCTGTTGGTATCTGAGTGGAATCACTAGGGCTGAATCCAGCACTGCAGGTCCTCTGGCACAATGGACTTCCATAAGCTCAGTGGAGCTTACTTTTTTCCCCCTCCAGCCCCCCATCATATCCTCAAAATCAGCTCTGGAGGGTTAGGGGACCCTCTAGATCATATCTGGGGGGGGGGTCATGCAGGAGGGGGATGAGATGAAATGGAAGTTCCATTGTGCCAGTAAAACTATGCACACAGAGCACTGGATACAACCCTAATTCTACAAAGTAAGTTATTATGCTTTAGGAGTCCACAGGGTACTGGTAAACCGTTTTGTTACATTTGCATTCCCAGGAGAATTTCAGCTCGGCCTATGTGGTTTCCAAGCACTCACCCCTTGTCATAATCCATGGGGCTAGCCCAAACAAGGGGGTGGGTCACTGTTTCCAAGGAGACAGAAAGGCAAAACAAGTTTGAATCAGCACCATGGAGAGGGACTTGGTGGTTGGTTGTCAGCTGAGGCAGAACATAAAAGTTGTCTCAGCAGTGCCCTAGAGCAGTGTTTCCCAACCTTGGGCCTCCAGCTGTTTTTGAACTACAACTCCCATCATCCCTGACTAGCAAGACCAGTGGCAAGGGATGATGGGAATTGTAGTCCAAAAACAGCTGGAGGCCCAAGGTTGGGAAACACTGCCCTAGAGCAGTGTTTCCCAATCTTGTGCCTCCAGCTGTTTTGGAACTACAACTCCCATCATCCCTGACTAGCAAGACCAGTGGCAAGGGATGATGGGAATTGTAGTCCAAAAACAGCTGGAGGCACAAGGTTGGGAAACACTGCCCTAGAGCAACTGTGGGGTAATAATGCCTACCTCTTCCCAAAATGCTACAGCTAGCCAATTAAGGGACTAGTGCCTTCCTCTGCAGCCATTGGCTTCTTCTAGGTTTCAAATGGTAGGGCTATTTCTATAGAGCTCTCCTGATCCTCCAGTGAGTCTATGGGCCAATTATGAGAATCTAGTGGCAGAAGAGTCTCCTTGGGTCTCAAGGGAGGAGATATGGGCTTTGATGGTCTGGACTGTGAAACTGCAGAGTGGCAAACGTAGCCTATCAGTAACAACAGGCTCATTCCTCCTCCTTATTAGCATTCACAGAACCACAACAAAGCTTGATGCCAAGTGGCAATCAGGATTGAGTGCATAAACAGGGCAATTGTGCAAACAGCTGGCCAGCTGTGCATCTGCAATTATCCAAAATGCGCATCGTGCAATTGCTGCAGTAATAAGGCCTTCGCTTGCATTCCTCCAGCTTAAAAATATCCCCCTCCCATTATATACATCAGGGTGACATTTCAGAGAATAATGGATGTAATGGGCCGAAGCAGAGTTGTAGGGGGGCTTGAGTTATTTTGAGATGCTGTAGATGGTTCTGTATCCTGTGTGGATAATGACTAAGATTGTTAGTCTTCTTGGAGTGATTCATATGGTGTTCTGGTGGCACAATCCTCAAGCAGGAGTAAATTTCAAAGTTTACTTCTGGCATGTTTAAGTTGAAGTAGAGGGGATCCAGGAACTACAGATAGAATTCAATAGGAATCTTAGGGCTCATCCACATACTGCTGAATCAGAGCAAACGGCAGTTAGGTTTTCCACGGATTGCTCCGATTCAGTGGTAAAGCACTGGTTTCCCCAGGGAAAGCACTGGGACAAAATAAAAATAAATAAATGCTTGGACACAGACCTAGGAAGCTCAGACCTGTGCATAGAAAGTGCAGAGAAAAGGTGAGCGTGGATGAGCTCTGCATGCTGTACATGTTTTAAGTTGGTTACTATTTTCCCAGGAAAAGAAACCTATGTTCTTTATTTTTACATTTAAATTCCACCTTTCCTTCAAGGAGCTCAAAGGGGTGTACATGGTACCCTCCCTTCCCATCGTAACCCCAGAACAACCCACTGAAATAGGCTGAGATTGAAGCAACTGGGCCTAGGTCACCCAGTGACTTTTTTGGAAGCAGAAAAAGTGCAGAAACCCCCTAGGTGGCAGGCCCATAGGTGCATCACCTGCCCCACCACCTCCACCAAGAGCTGAGAAGCAGTGCCTCCGTCAGCACCAATTTTGGTCAAGATTGCATCCATTTTGCATGAGATCTCACCTGACATCAGTGTGATCAGTGCTGATGGTGGTACCACTTCTCTGCCAGCAGTGGGTGTGGCAGGCAGTGGCGGAGAAAGCCAATCGGGCACCTGGGGTGGCGCGCAGGTGTCACCCAGGGTCGGGGCCAGCTGCCTGTGAGGGTGGGGCCAGCTGGGTCAGAACACTCCATGGGACCTCTGAG
Source organism: Podarcis melisellensis (assembly GCF_964234715.1). Classification (NCBI taxonomy): domain Eukaryota; kingdom Metazoa; phylum Chordata; class Lepidosauria; order Squamata; family Lacertidae; genus Podarcis; species Podarcis melisellensis. The sequence goes on along the minus strand of NC_138540.1, from coordinate 37,490,886 downwards.
GAGTCTGCCTGCCTTCTCCCACTCAGCCACCCTACAAGTAAGGGGGAGGCAGCAGGCAGACTGGGGCAGCATGGAGCCTGTGGGTGCCCAAGCCACCTCGTCACTCCCAGGAGAGACTCATGGCTCAGGCGAGCTGCAGGGCCAGTGGTGACTGCTGCCCGCATTTTGTCACTCCCCTCCGTGGTGACACCTGGTGCGGCCTGCCCCCACTGCCCCCTCTTCCTCTGCCCCTGGTGGCAGGTGCATGGTGGTGGCAGAGTAGACGGTGGCAGGAGCAGGTAGGTGGGAGTTGGAGCAGTGGCAGTGGCAGGGTAAAGTGGCACTTCCCGTTCCACCTCAAGCAGTGAAACGGGATGTGCCACCCTGCCCTTAGCAAACTGCAGTTCCCAGAAATCTTTGGGAGAACCCACATCTGTTTAAAGAGGCAAAAGAGTGCTTTGAATGTATGGTGTAAATGTGACTAAAGTTTCCACATGCACCCCAGCACCACACACACACACCATATAGTGTCACAGAAGCAGATACTTGTTTTAGTTTAGTAGACTTGACATATATCCACTTCTGTAGTTGCTGGTTTGTCTTTCCATCTGCCTTTCTTGGTTAGATGGAGAGGTCGTGTTTGGAAGCAGCCATCTTCCTTGGCTTCCAATTGGCCCTTCACACTTAGAAAGAAAAATCGCTTGATAAGGAACTCTTGAGAAAATAAAGTATTGGACTTGTGGCAGGAAGATACGAGTCTAAAATAGGATGAAGTGAGGCAAACAAAGAGGACAAATGCTTGCTATCTGAAAAGATTAGATAATTCCTTAGCAGATTGCTTTGGAGCCTGTCAGGCTGCTGAGCTGTGGGATGTCTCTTACCTGAACTGATGCTGAGCCGAGCTGAGGTTCTGAAGGGCTTGGACAGAAGTGGAGTCAATTGTTTTAGAAAGTCATTATCTTCTGTTCATAAGGAGGACATTGCTAATGCTTATGGGGTTACTTGTCTTGGCTCTGTAGCTGACCTTGCTCCACCCTTTAATGTTGATGCTCTTTTCTTTTTTTAGAAAGTGATGGCAGCTATGGATGGATGAAAAAATCCAGCTTAGTCCGCATCACATCATAATGCAAACCTATTTAGGCAGCATTCATACAACAGACTATTCCATTTCTCTGACATTACCCTAACTGTTACTTTCCATGTTATAGTCGAGCTTTTACATAACAAGGAAAGTCACTTCTGGAAACCCAGTGGAAGTGAGGTGCTTATTTGCGTGTTAATTGCTTCTGAGAAAAACCCTTTTGCAACTCCATTAACTCAGAAAACTCGAAAAGTGACAAAATTTGGGATGGTACACCAGCATGCAGTTCTTTCCTGCTGTTTTCATGGGTGGGGGAATAATGGGGGAACAAAGTAATGCATGTGTAAAAAGGGTGAGGGAGTGGTGATGACATTTGCCCACTTGTGTGAGATTGTGGGTAACATGCCGGTGTATTGGTAAAAATAATAATACTGTTTTGCAATATGAAGAAATAATTTACAAATGTGTGTGTGTATGTGCATGCAAGATTAGGGACTCTGATAAAGCAGGGTTGCCCCACCCCCACCCTCAGTGTGTAGAGGGATGTACTTGCACTCAAGCAAATTATTGTTATTTATTCATTTATATACTGCTCCATGCCAAAATAGGCTTCTAAATGGTTTACAAAAACAGCAGTTTGACAAACATTAAAATATAAACATCAGTCATTAAAATACATGGCAGGGAAAACCTGCTAAAGTGGCCAGCAGCATCTTTAATAAAGCTGCTGTGGTATGTCTTTTGTTAGCCAGTCAGCCTGATAAAGACCACTATTCCCAGTCTTCCCCACCTCCTCCATCTTGTGGAGGTGGGCATCCTTTGCAGCAGGTGATACCACCAACAAGCCAAAGTGAGCCTGGATAAGTGGGTTGCTAGACAACACGGAAGGCTGGGTGGGAGCTATCAAACACACACACCTTTCCAGTTCCTGTTCTCGTCATCCACATCAGGGTCAGACAACAGTGAAATATTCAACGGCAGAGTGGCTGGGGAAAGCTCTGTCACATAATGACTAAGTAAGTCCACAAACTCTCCCAACTGCCCCCTTCTGCAATGAGACTTCTCTCTTTGAATAATTCACTGCAAATGTCCCATTGCATTAATGCGGTCCTGGAGCAGGGATGGAGAATTTTTAAAAAGGCTTATGCAAAAGAGATGCTTGGGCACAAGCTTGCATTTTGGTGAAGTGGCTCCTTTGGATTTTTTGCCTGCCTTGTAAAGATTGGGGAAGGGCATGGGGAGGGAAACCTGTAAACATGGCGGGAGCACAACTTGAGAAAACAACCACCAAATACCCACTAAAGACCTTATCAGTTAGGCTGCGACAGCAGCAAAGAGAGACATACAAGGAGCAGCATCCACTTCTTCAGGGTTTATCAGTGTGGCACAGGTGGTGTTTCAAAGTGACAGCAGGTACCTATATCCCGCAGCCGCCACCATCCAGTCCTCCAGACCCCAGTAGGATGTTCAATTTTAAAGGAATTTAAACACCATGCAGAAAGTTAATGGAATTCCACACCAGCTCCTTTTTTTAAAGGAAAAAAAAATTAGTCTGTTTTGGTACTTTTTTTGTCAGAGCCCATAGAGTCCCTTAACAAATCCCATACTTTTGAAAGCCCCTTTACAAGCACAATGGCAGAATTATCACACCGCTGCCAAAAGCATTTGCTCTTGGTTAATTCTAATATCTCTGCATACATATGCTTAGGCTGAATGAAGGGACCTTCCCTAGTTAAATCCCATCATCTGTTTTGCTCCCTGCACTCTCGCTTTCATTTGCTTGCCTTCTGCAGCAGAGTGGGAGCCGTTACGGTTGCACAAAACTGAGACCTCATGCCTTACATTCAAAGCAGTATTGTACCACTTTGACCGCCATAGCTTCCCACAAAGAATCTTGGGAACTGTAGTGGGTTAAGGATGCTGAGTGTCAATAGGAGACCCCTGTTCCAGTCACAGAGCTACATTGCCCCTGAGTGATTCAGCAAGCAGTCCCTCTTTCCAGGGAGCTCTGGGAATTGTAGGTCTGTGAGGGAACAGGGGCTTGCCAACAACTCTCAGCACCCTTAACAAACTGCAGTTCTCAGGATTCTTTGGGTAAAGCAATAACTGTTCAAATGTGAGATGCAGATGTGATGTAATGAGAGGAGTATTCATAGGATCAGAGCACCCATGAGGTTCTGGGTTGGAACATGAGTACGTAGAATCGTAGCAGATGGGTATCCTGAGGTCTGGAAAGTTCTTGCTTATTCATATTCTGAACCAAGCCATTCCTGTCACATTGTAAGTTGCTGTGAGAGATATAGGTTTGCATGCCTAAAATTCTTCCACATTTTGTGATTGTAAAGGGTGCTCAGGTAGTGATTCTGATTAGGGGCTGAATTAGGGTCTGTAAGTCACCTTCTTGCTGGGCTGTAGGACTTGAGTTGCTATTTTTTTTCCTGGCATGGTCAGGACTGGAGTTGGATGAAACCCTGGGGCAGATCAACACAGAGGGTTGCTTTGTGACAAGTCGGACCAGTGGACCATCTGTCTCAGATGGCTTGACACTGACGTGTAGCAGCTGTCCAAGATTTCAGACAGGGAACCTTTTCCCAACCCCTGCTTGGAGACCCCGGGGATCAAACCTGGGGTGTTCTGCATGAAAAGCAGGTGCCCCTCCTTGTGGCACAAGACCTTCTCTCCAGGATCCTGTAAATTAGGGGTGGCTAACCCGTAGCCCTAGGGATGCAGGTGGCACTGTGGGTTAAACCACAGAGCCTAGGATTTGCTGATCAGAAGGTCGGCAGTTTGAATCACCATGATGGGGTGAGCTCCCGTTGCTCGGTCCCTCCTCCTGCCAACCTAGCAGTTTGAAAGCACGTCAAAGTGCAAGTAGATAAATAGCTACCACTCTGGTGGGAAGGTAAACGGCGTTTCCATGCGCTGTTCTGGTTCGCCAGAAGCAGCTCAGTCATGCTGGCCACATGACCTGGAAGCTGTACGCCGGCTCCCTCGGCCAATAAAGCGAGATGAGCGCCACAACCCCAGAGTCGGTCACGACTAGACCTAATGGTCAGGGGTCCCTTTACCTTTAACCCATAGCCAGTGGGCCATATCCTACCTCCATCAGTAATTGTAGCCCCCCAAGATCACCCAAAATTTCTCAAATGAAAAACTGTCTTATATTTCCTGATTGCTTCAAAGGCCTCTTGCTGTGATGCCAAACAAGTTGTTTTGCCACCCCCCCCCCACGTTCCTCCAAATTTATCTCATGTATATGGAAATATTACTTCCATTCTCCATTTGTCACCATCAAATAGTTCAAAGTGAGGGTAAAGCCTGTGGTCTCCTTGTCTGGTTGTCGTGAGACGGTACTGAACTGCAAGTTTAGTCTCTTGATACAGTGACATTCCACTAATTCAATATTAAAGAGAAGTGCTTTTCTTTCTTTTTAAAGAAAGGTTCTATTGCATATCTTTCTGCAATAAGCTTCTCCCTCCACAAGGAAATTAATATAATGTAACCATTTTGAAATGCCATATAATAAAAATGAACATGGGTTATCACAACCTGAAAGAAGTGATTAAAAGATCCTGCTTCATTTTCCGTTGTTACGGTGAAAGGGAAGAAGTTCTTTCATAATGCAATCTGAGTAATTATCCCTGTAATTCTGGGAGAAATAGAACATGGCAGGTGATGTAATCTTGTGAAGAATCAGGTGACCTGTTTTGGTTTCTTTGGCAGCAAGTGACAGTTCTTCCTACACCCTTTTTTTTTTGGTTACCGGATTCAGTTGACTTAAGAAACGACCTCTGTTTCACTCAGGCCCGAAGTGATTTCCTAACATTTTAGCTTTGTATATTGCTTGACTGGGGAAAACGGAACTGGATTGCCAGAGGTCCCAATATAATATTAATTTATTAATGAAATGCAAATGAGGTCATGCTAAAAAAGACATAGACAGATGGTTTCTTCTCTTTCCCATGCCATCAAGTCAGGAAATGTGATAGGAAGGCGGGATGTGAAATGCCCTTTAAGTGGCGGCAGGCTTGGAGCTAGCTTAAGGGATGTCAAAATTGTCATAGGCATTTGGACACTGGCAAAATTAATGACTGATGAAGAGTGGCATGCACATTATGAGTGAATGGCACCTGCCTCCATTGTCGAACATACAGTTATTTATTTGCATCTCCCCAGACACACCTGGGATGCCAAGTGATATGAATGAGAGTCCATTGACCAGATTGTCTTGTATCTAACTTAGTTTTATTCAAAGCAAAGATGCAGCTACAGGAGAGATTCCTCCTTTTCACGTTTTGTTCTTCCTGTTCACACTTGCCTCATTTTCCTGCTTAACACTTTGGACCATCCAACCTGACCTGTAGAGATCTGTGGCTGTTTCAATCCGAGTCAATCGTTGCCCTGAACCTTCTGAATATGCCCAATTTGGCTCAGACTTCAACCAAATATGCCGTACAGCCTTAACTAAAACAACAATGAAGGGCCATAGCTCAGTGGTAGAGCATATGAGTTGCAAGCAGAAGGTCCCAAATTCATTCCCCAGCATCTCCAGATAGGAGATGCCTGAAATCCTGGAGAGCCACTGCTAGTCCGTGTAGACAGTACTGGGTTAGATGGACCAGCTTGCTATGATCCTATGAACTGAAGACAGAATTACAAAATCAGAGATAGGGCAGAAGGGCCCAGTGCAAGTGGTCAGCAAAAGTCAAAGCAAGCAAATGATGGAAGCAGCCAACGTCCATGCCTCCTGAATAACAGAAGGAGTAGAGCATTCCAGAGGGTAGGGGCTACCACAGAGAAGGCCCTGCTTCCATGCTTTTACAAGAGCAAGTGATAGTCACCAACTTGGATAGCTTTGAAAAAGGATTAGGCAATTTAAAGAAAGAAAAGGCTACCAATGGCTACAATCCAAGGTGGTTATATTCTGCCTTTGGTATACCTCTGAAAACCATTGATTCACAGGTGGGGAGAGTGCTGTTGCTTTTGGGTCATGCTTGTGGTTTCCATACACAATTGGTTGGCCACTGTGAGAACAGGATGGGGGACTAGATCAGTGGATCCCAAAGTGGTGGTGGGATTACCTAGAGGATTCTAAGAGGCAAGGGGTCAGCAGGGGGGTGCTGAAAATGAAAATGACTTCCAAATTTTAACCAAGTTCATCAGCTTTGCTGAATGAATTAAACTAAGTAGTTTTAATTGTATTTTTGAATGACTGTGCAATTAATTGTTGCTGTTCTGAATTTTATTGTGTTGTTATCTTCCTTAGTGGATTGTGTAAACTGTTATTCTGAATAATGCTTTTTACAGAGTAGAGTAGGGAATGGGGCACAGGAGATGTGTTTATGGGACCAAGGGGATCATGGCCTGAAAAGGTTTGGGAACCGTTGGACTAGGTTGTTCTTTGGCTTCATCCAGCAGGGCTCATCTTATGTATGTTCTCATAGAAGGAGCACAAGGATGCTGTAAGACTCCAGCCCTCTCCTCAGAAGGAAACTGGGGGATAGAGATGCTATGAAACCATCTGGTGGGAACCTACCGTCTCTCCCTCCCTCCCTTCCCAGTAGAATTCCTTTGTGCTTGGTCCTCTATTATTTCTTCTTCTTCTTCTTCTTCTTCTTCTTCTTCTTCTTCTTCTTCTTCTTCTTCTTCTTCTTCTTTCATTTTGTAAAATGGTTTGGAAAGCATGCTTCTGTCAATACACCACAGTCTCCCTTTCTGATTAAATCTCACCTGCTTTACTCAAACAAAAAGTTCTTCATGTCTTGCCTGTGCCCGGAGAATTAGTATCTGAAGGCATAAGGCTATTACCAGTATTTCACTGTCTCTGGGCTAGCAGCAATCAATACAAACTGCATTGTTCACACAAACACACACACACACACCATTAGGGGTCTACATCAGCAGGGTGACTTGTCTCTGCTTAACTTGAGCCCCTGGACCAGGGTTCTTCTAGATGGTATTTCTCTTTTAAACAAGAAGGTTTCCCAGTCTGCTAAACAGAACAGTCAACAATCCATTACATCGGACTGTGCAGGTCACCAGAAAGCAAAGTGCTTCTTTGCAGAGAAATTAGCTGCACGGTTGCACGCCTCTTGGCTATGCATACCATCTGAGCCAGCATGTATGAACTGCTGAACTGATGTGTCTGGAAGCTTGTTTTTGCTCAGATAGATAACCAGCTAAAGGGGCAGTCAGCAATTCTTTGGGACTTATATTCCCCATCCCATTTTATCCCATATTTATTTATTTCTCACTGAGCCAGCATCTGCTTGTTTCAACTTGGGAACACATAGGCTCCAGAATTGCATAGAATGAACAGAAAGGTAGCTAATTCTTCAGCTGTATACTGAGGGAGTGGAGATGTATTTGTAACTGACTTCATTGGGTGTCCCTTGCCAACTTTTTAATACAGGAAGTGGCTGATATATGGACTGAAATCATTGATCCATCTACCTCAGTATTACCTACACTGACTGGCAATCACCGTCAGTCAGAATAGGTAATACTGAACTAGCCTAGGTGAACAAATAGCCTGACCCAATTGCTTCCCATGTTTCTTATGTCAGTCAGCCTCATATCCCTGTCTGCTATATGGAAATAGTAGCAGTGACCTACCTTAAAGAGTTGTATGTAAAGACTGAATAGGTAAGTGGTGAAGTTTTCAATGTTAAGATGTTAAGTGGTAGTAAGATGATCAACAGGATGAGACAAGTCATACAAAGGAAAGAAAGGGAGATGGAGCTTATCAATTCCACCTTTTACAACTCCTAAATGAGAAACATCTCAGCAGTCCATTCTTCGTTGCATGTACTGTCTAAACATGTTCTGTGAATAGGTGTTTGTGTGCTCTGATTCTCCATATTGATCTGCCTTGTGTACTTGGCTCTTTCCTCACTTTGTATTTAATGGCTGTGATTTTTCAAAAGTTGTTCCTCCCCCCCTCCCATTTCTGTTGGGGCCTGCAAGAAAGAAGATTGCCTTATTTCTATAGGGCAAAATTCTAGAATCCACTATGCCCTTGTTGCCAAAGTTGCGTTGAGCTTTACCACAGAGAATTTCATAAGCTGTTATTGTGGCCATAGCTCATATGCACTGTTGTGGCAGTGATCCTGTGCAGTGCTGCTTTGTTAAGTGGTTTTCCTACCAGAAACCTGCTTACAAAGCAGTTACTGCACCCTGCAGGATTGATGCTTCCACTCAATAGCTGTTGAGCAGAGGCATTGATCCTGTGAGGTCAGTCAGGTAGTACAGTCAGCCAGCATTGGGTTCCAACCTTCTCCTGGGAAGATGCAGCCAAAGCTCAGGTAACACTTAGTCATTTCATGGGTTTTCCCACCTGCCTATCTATCTTTCCTGCCTGCCTGATGCATCACTCCCTGACAGACCCAGATTGCTCTTGACCTTGCATTGTGAACCGTGTCTCAACCCAACTTTGAATTTCTCCAAATTGTCCTGTTTTGGCTCAGTGTACAGCCCTAGCATTCAGAAGTATATTATCACCAGCAGTGGAGATATAACACTGTCTTTCATGCCTTGTAGGCACTGGCAGGCTTAACCTCTTTGAATTTGTCCAATCCACTTTTAAAACCATCCAAGTTGATAATCAGATAATTATGACAACCCAAATAAAGGCATCATGCTATACTTGCACAGAGAATATAAGCACCTCATAATGTGTGGTACATCCCTTTGTGAGTCCTACCCTGAATGAATCGCTTTGAGAACTGCATTCTCTATTTCTTCCTAATTGGCATTGCCTAGTGTTTTCCTATGTGCTTCTTCAAGGGCAATAAAAACAATAGATAAACCTCCTCCTAAATCTTCCCTCTCAGCTTTATTCTTCTTTTCCTTTCCAAATAGCTGCCTTTAAGTAAGAGATATTAGTATTATCACTGGCTCTGAGTAGGGATGGCTCCAGTTACAACATGAACATTGTTTAAAAACAGCTTTCTCCCCTTTCTCAATTGGAGAGGTTCTCTGTTAATTCCAAGCACCAAGAGACAAATCAAGAGGTTTGGCAATGCTAGGGAACTAACACCGCTAATTTGAGAGTCAAATACATGCATTTTAGCTGCCAAGAGTGTGCAATATAGGCGTCTCATTACAATTTATTTCCTTCACATCGACTTGTAGAGCAGTTAGTCTTCACCTCTGGGTTCGTGCAGCGAGAAGGGGGCGGAAGGCAACCAGCATACGTCTACTCCATCTCTTCCCTTCATTGTCATTCCGGCTCCGTAACAGGGACATGGGGTATCTGCCATTCTCCCTTTTGTTAGCTTTCCATTCAAATTTTGTCAATCAAAGTGAACACATGGTGGTCATTTAGAAGTCACAAGGAAGCTCAGCAATGGAAAGAAATGGCAATCAAGAAGCAAACTTCAGGGTTGGATTCTGCGTTTTACTTACACCAGTGGCTTAATGAAAAAACTCTGCTGCAGGGGTGGGAAAGGAATGTGATTCAGTTCACATTTAAAGGCAAAACTACCTACTTTTCACTTTTGGAAGCAATATGAGAACTGGAACAGTGCAAATGCTTCCAAATTCATGCTTCTGCCATTTTTGCAGTGCAGTTCTCCAGGCAAGTAAGGTGTACAAAAAAGCATATACTAGCTAGGGCAATATGCACATACAGACACATATGGAGAAGAGAAGAATGGGATGTGGGACACTGTCTAAAGCAGGCTTCCTCCAACTCTGCCCTCCAGAAGTTTTTGGTCTACAACTCCCATGATCCCTAGCTAGCAGGACCAGTGGTCGGGGATGATGGGAATTGTAGTCTCAAAACATCTGGAGGGCCAAGTTGGAGGAAGCCTGGTCCTTCATTAATGTACTTAAAATACCTGAATATATGTCAGTATATATTAGGCTTTTTGACATCTATTGGACTTGATACTTTTAGCTGCATTATCAGTGCATTATATTGTATCATCTGTTGTGCCAATTTTATGTTATGTAAAAATCATGGGTCCTCCCCTTTTTATTTTCTTCTTTTCTTTGGTCTTTATTAATGGGGAAAGAATGGTTAAAAATGCTTATAATAGTGAAAATAACATACAAAATCCATTACATTAGAGGAATCTGCGTTGCAAACATATATATTGGGCAACATGACCTACAAAAATGTGTATATTGGGAGAAATTCAGATGCATTTCATGAGGACCTTTTAAAAAAAAATATCACAAATTAATGTAGAAATGTGAAGAACAGAATTTAAAACTAGAAAAATGAGAAACTAAGAAAACAAGAAACTAAATTATACTGATAGACATTCCAAGCTCTCCAAAGAAGAGCAGCAAGGTAAGCAAAAGTTAGTCTGAAGTCTCTCACTGCAAACTCTCACTTTTCAATGCATTCACCAGTAAAATACCTATTTTATATGCATCTTTTATGTAAAATTTTGTGAGCACTTTTCCCCCACTGAAAAAGCACTGCAAAATCTATAGATGAGCATAATCTGACTAGGAACTGCATTTGGATCTGTAAGAAAGGCCATGTGTGTTGGGATGAGAAAAGCAAAGCAAATAATTTCCTCCAGTATTTCTATCTGTCAATTTCAATTTCTCTCGGTTTCCTTCCCCCCGCCCCCAGTCTTCAGTTCACCACAGCTCTGCACCAACTTTGACTTTTAAAAAATCCTCATGAAAATTCATCAGTATTTTTCATTCACACATCCCCTAGTATGCATATTTTTGTGTGCACTTTTGCACAAGCAACTTTGTATGGAAATGACATACTTTATCTATTTTCCTCCTGTAGTACAACAATATTGTTTAAATTCAGTGGCCTGATTCACACATATCACTAAATTGTGGTTTATTAAAGGATGGTTTATTAAACCTTGATTTAGACTTATGCATGACTGCAAACCAGTAGCTTAACTGTGGTTTGGTTAGTGCCAACAAGCCACAATCCAAAGCCATGGTTTGTTGTTGGCTTATGAACTTTATTTTGTTTTGTCTCAAAGCTTGGTGCTACGTGTGAACTCTGCACCCATTCTTAACCATGGTCTGTTTTGCCAGCCCAGATGCTCACCAACATGTGTTAAGCTGAGTTAGAAAACAACTCAGACTTTGGAGGAATCATGAAGGGATAATACATGGTTGACTCATGGTTTCTTAAACAAAGCATGGGTTAGCATTTTATGCAAACCAGGCCAATGTCTGTGCTTGCATAGTATAAATTACAGAGTACAGAGAACTCTGATTGTTTGTGGAGGGAAGGGGCTACTAGCAATAGGATGGCTTTAATCATTTTCAAATACTGCTTTGGAAGCAATCAACTGCCTTTTCAGTAAGGAGTGGGGAATAGCAAAAATCCTGACTCTTATTTTTTTCACTACTCTTCAGTCAACAGACAATGAAAGATGGTGCCTATTGCACAGGGTCTGTTTAGCCAGAGGCTTTGCTGTTTCTTTTCAAGCAGCAGAGGACAGGAATCCTAACCTGCAGAGCTGCAGGAGGTAGGGGCAGTGGAAAAAAGGGAGAATGAGTTTTGAGATACAATACTTTGACCGCTCTGTTGCTTGCACTTAAGTATGCCGAATCCTGCTGGTTTGCAACTGTTACAAGGACTGCACAGCTTCTCGCCATGTACTCTTTATTTTGTGGAGCTGTGCCTGGGGCTCTCTATGAGCTGAAGCTGGCTTAAAACATGTGGATTTTTTCTTTGCCTGAGAAGAAAGAGTAGGTCTGGTAATGAGGAAGTTCTGCAGGTATTCTGTGTCTCTCAATTTCCACTGACTGACTGATTTGAGGCGCAGGTCTAGCTCACATATAATGTGCATTTACTGTGGGTATGTGTGTAAAGGAAACTTCCGGACTGTCACTATTTAAAGGAAGAATTCAATGACAGAGCAGCAAATTCAGATTGCACAATTATAGTTGATTGGGTGGTCTTGTGCAACAAACTCACAGTGAGGGGCTTTGGGTTCCAACGGTGCCCTGTGCAGCACTCTTGGAGTTTTCAAATTGATGAAATTTTGGTGCTGCTGTGATTTCTATTTTACTGAGATAGTTTGCTGCTGGTGACTTTCAATTGTATTCATTTTTTGCTTTTATGATCTTGCTTTGGATATACTTGTGTCATGGAAATCTTATCTAAACAGATGTGTTTTGAATAGATGCTTAAAGTCAAATGCAGTTGCCTGAGAGCATATCCTCTCACCCCCCCTTTTTGTGTGAGAAAGCATGCTGGCCAATTTGGGCACAGTGATCTTGCCCCCCCCCCAACTTTTGTGGTGCCCCAAAACACACATTTTGGGTGCTGTGCTCTCATGTGCTTTTGTGGCTGCGGTCTTGCATGGGTCACATGACTCATGCAGGAGTCAGGCCCTGGAAGACATGTGTCCCGATTTTCCACACATCCCAGTTGGAGGGTATGTGAGAGTAGGTGTCCCAGAGTGTCCTAGACGGACAGTGCGACAACAGAGAAGGCCCTGCTTCTGTGATGATACAATATGAAGATGGCCATGGTACATCTGGCAGGGCCACTTCTGAGTATCATAGGGATTGACTGAGTCTATGAAGGAGAAGGTGGTTCTCCAGTCCTGGTCCCAAGCTGTCCAGGGCTTTATATGTCAACAACAAAAGCTTGAATGCAACCTCAAATTTGAACTATCCTTCCTCTTCTTAACCCACCAAATCTTCTCAGACCTGTGTTGCCCCACTGTAAACCCAAAGAGTATTATGCAATATGCTTTCCTCTTCATTTCCTAGTTGGCCACAATCTCTGGAGATTAGGTTATTTAACTGCACTGGCTCAGCAGGAACAGATCTGCTTTGTGGATTTTTAACTCTGAGCGGAAGGTCTCTGTTTCTGAGTCTGCCTGCAAGCTCATCTAAGAATCTTGATTTTGAAGAGAGGGTTTCTCCCAAACTCTACTTCATGTCACAGTTTTGCTTTGCTGTGTGCTGGGTGGAGTCAAGAGGAAGCATGTGAACCCTAGTTCCTAGGAGATATTTGCAATATGCGTAAGAAGGAAGACCATAGTTCAGTGGTAGAACATCTGCCTTGCTTGCAGGAAGGTCCAGTTCCCTAACATCTTTGGGTAGGGCTGGAAAAGACAATTGCCTGAAACCCTGGAGAGCTGCTGCCAGTCAGTGCAGACAGTACTGAGCTAGATGGACCAAAGAGTCTGACTCACATGCTAAAACCCAAAGAGTATGAGCTATGTTCCTACATAACTGGAAATGGGTATTTTGCAACTGGTCACTTTGGCTGCAGTTAGTGCTCTAGTTCTTCAGGTGCATGTTGGAAGAGCTATTGGTCCCTTTGGGTTGCCTAGTAACTGAAGGAGATGTTTCCAGCATCAAAATCTGATATTTTCTTTTTAAAAAAATTATTTGGGGAAAAGAGAGCTTTTCAACCTAAGGTGATTCAGTAATAGATCTCCTGCACTGCAAGCAGGGATGAGGGAATTGGAATACAATATATTTCAATTAGGAATCCTATTTATACCCTGATTTCCCTCCCCTTCCTCCAAGGAATTTTGAGTGCAGCAACTGATGCAGGTGGAACAATTGATGTGACACTTGTCTCTATAAAGTCAGAGAAAATCCAGTGCACAAAGCCAGAGGTTTCTATATCCTCAGCATTTACACAAATGCGTACCAAACATCCATCCATCCATCCAAGCAAAATGCATTGTCAAAGTTCTCACACAAATTCCAGCCATGGTAAAGCATGAAAGGAGTGTGCAGAGCAGGGCCAGTGAAGGGTATGGCTCAGGGATACCCTTGAGGGCAAAATAGAAAGGCCCGGAGGGCTACATTTGTCCTCTGAGTCTGAGGACATTAGTGTCTAAAAGAAAGCCCCCAGGCTTTTCAACAATTAGTTTTGGGGGGGGGAGCTCAATGTGATAGGGTCCACATGGGGGAGAAGTGCAATTTAGCAACATCCCTCAACTTTCCTCTTAGTTCTTGTGTTTTCCCATATCCAGACTCTGCATTTCAGCTATTGCATCAATGTCTGTTTCCCGTTTTGCCTTTCCTGTATCTAGAAGTTGATGAACTGGCAACAACAACCTTCTTTTGAATTTCTTCACTGTGTGCAAATGCCTAGGAGTGTTGACAATGCTTAAATCCACAAGTCTCTAAACGCAATCCGGCTCCAAATCCAGCCGCTCATTATGCTATTGTTTTGCCGAGGTAGTGGCTGGCTGGCCTGAAGCCGTGTGCTGTAAATAAGCTTTATTCATATCAGGCGTACGTCTGTGACATGCAACAATCCATTTGCTTATGAGCCCAAGACCCCCCAAACAGAGCAAAATTAGCAGCATTGTCTGTGCTGATGGGCAGCAGCTTCTCATATTTCCCAAGACTTAAGTGGTGATGCAGAACCATAATTAGTGGATGTTAAAAAAAATTACTCTAAATCAGACAGATTGGTTGTCTGATTGTTTAGATCTCATTTAGATGCCAGTCTGGGGTGCGGAAGGGTTGCCAGTGTGGCAATGGACTGCTGAGCTTGGTTTGGGAACAAAACCAAGTAATTGTCCTTTTACACTCCACACAACAATATACTACTCTCCAGACAATATATTTCTATTCTGCAAGCTGAATTATCATCTGATATATGGATCTGGAAGACAATGTAGTCTAGAGTTAGAGTGTTTACCTGAGATCAGGGAGACCCAGGTTCAAATCCATATTAATCCATGAAGCTCGCTAGATGACCTTGGAATATTGCCTCAGTTTTCCTGATTATCATACTAGCACTTCTCTCCTGTTTTCTAACACAGTGTTCCTTTCACACTTCACTACCTGTAGTGTTTTGGAACTGTGGCTTTTTGACAGATAAACTAGCATCTTCTGCTAAATTTCATTCACACCAGTGGGTGTGGTGTTACACAACAAAGAATGTCACTGGATAACATTACTACTCTGTGAAAAGAGATTGGTTGCTAAATCTGTGGTTTTTAATATCTGGTTAAAAGGGAAAAATAAATATATACAGTAAAAGAAGGAGAATTCCTTGGGTGCCTGTATCCATGTTTGGGGCAGGTACTCTTTGGTGAGAGAGCCCATCAGAGATTTAAAATGAAAAATCATGCAGCAAAGGAAAGCATGGAAATATAGGCTGTTTAAAACATCCCATTCTAAGTTTCTTCCGGAGCTCCCCTCTTCCCTTATCATAGAAAGAGACCATACATTTGGCAAGTTAAAAATGGTTTATTTACGAACCCTTCAAAGGTCCGATTCACGTGCTTTTCCATACAACAGCAAGAAAATATGAGCAGTTTAACTTAGTCTCACAATGGCAAATGTTTCTAAATTATTTGTCTAGAAACATAACAACAACAACAACAACAACAACAACAACAACAATTTATTTATTTGTACCCTGCCCATCTGGCTGGGTTTCCCGAGCCACTCTGGGTGGCTTCCAACAAAGATTAAAAATACATTAAAATGTCACACATTAAAAACTTCCCTAAAAATGGCTTGCTAAAGTCATACAGTCTAAGCTTGGAGCATCCTTACTGGAAGAGTTCATATGGTGCAAGTGAGAGAACAAAGAGTTTAGTAACCCCTCCTCTCAAAATGAGAGTGTGTGACCTAGCTAAGCCTGGCATGACAGCTTATTCTATGGTCTTAACCCCGTCATGCATTAGTGAAGCTTGTTGGCTATATGAGGCTGGCATATCTCACAAAACAATTCTGGGAAATGGAGCTCTGGGAGGGGTGCAGGGAGTGTCCTTACAAATCTCAGCACCTTTAACATACTTCAGCTCCCAGGATTCAGGGGGCGAGGTGGGCATGATTGTAAAAAGTGATATCTAGTGCTCATATGGAGTACATTTGGCCAAGGTGAAAGAATGACCACTTGTGGAGTTGTATAGTTCAGCTGATGTGCACACAGATACAGTGGCGTAGCGTGGGGGGTGCAGGGGGGGCGGCCCCACAGGGCGCAAAATCTGGGGGTTAGGGTTAGGGGGCGCAAATCCACGGGTTAGGGGGCGCAAATCCACGGGTTTGGGAGCGCAAATTACTTGCCTTGCCCTGGGTGCTGACAACCCACGCTACACCACTGCACAGATATATACAGACTGTGCACTTGTTGATTGTTACATTTGATTAACTGTATGAGAGCTCAGTTCAGCTTCATGTACACAGATTGTGCAATCATTGAATGCAGTATGTGAATACCTGAACAGAGTGGATTGTGATGTGAACTCTGATCATGCCACTTGCCTGCTGGCCTAAATGCAGGCCAGAGAGGGGTGTGGAATAACTAACCTCCGGTACAAAAGTAATATTTACTTTAACTGCCCCACCACTTTTGCCTCTGGCCATGCCCAGCACCTGAAGGTGACCCACAGAAGACTGCCTAGAAAGGAAAGTGGGTCTTGGGTTGAAAATGCTGCTGTTCCCCAGTTTAAAAGAACAGAAGCATGTGAGTCATCATAAGTTAGAGGACAGTGTTTTATCCCTGTGCTTTGATTATCTTCTTGGTTGACTTTGTGCAGAATCATATAAAATGATTACTCTTACCTTTTTTAAAAAAAAAAATATGGATTAAATACATTGCTGCTTATTCATTGTGGCTTGCACAAATTCAGGTCCCTCAATTGTTATTTTCAAGGTTAAACAGCTTTCACAGCAACAATCGAATCACTTTTGCATACTTGAGGGTACAGGGTGACGGAAGGAAATTCCTCATGTTGTGTCAGCAAGCCAGCTATGCCAGCAATAAGCTTCTTCTCACTCCTTCAGGGCAATCCCAGCTCACTGACACCACTTGCAGAACTGAAAATAGCAACCTTTGAAATACAACTGCAGGGGAATGAATTCCAAACAGCTCATATTTTATTATATTTGTAGATTATTCCTCAACTTTGATGTACAGTTTTGCAAGTGTGATTTATCCCTTTCAAATAAGACAATACATTTGCACATCTGGCTCTCATCACCATTACTTAAACCAGGGATGGGGAACCCATGGCCTTCCAGATGTTTGAACTCCAGCTCCCGTTAGCTCCAGCCAGTGTAGCTTACTGTCAGGGATGATGGGTGCTGAAACAAACAACTTTTGAGTGGATGTGGATGTGGATGTAGAATAGTTTGTTTAAATGTTAGGGTTCATTATTATTCCACAGGGTGTGTACCACTTTAAAAGCCAGGATGCATATCCTGACCTAATTTTTATAGCTGTGTAGCAGTGTAGCAGGTGCTGATAAGTCACTGTAATTAGCTGTGTCAGCAATTGTGAATGGTATATAATGTGCTGTATGTACCTTACTCTGCCCCCTATTGGGTGGGTGGGTGACGATTATAGATACTATGTAAGATATAAGTTAGAGGAGTTTTGTTATTAAACCATGCAAAGATATTTTTGTGTCTCTTCAGTGTTTCCATCTGTGTGGTCTACTCTGCACGCACTCTGTGGCATGTTCAAATGCCTAATAGTGGAAATTCCCCATCCCTAGCCTGTAAGGTAACTTCTGCTTGGGGCATTTTGGACCTAATCCCTTTTTTCAGGACCCTCAACCCTATTCCTCAAAAGGGGTTAACACACACAATTCCTGGATATAAATTAAATCTGCAGCCTCAAGCCAATGGTGCTGTCAACTTCAACATTTCTAACTGTAGCCATTTTGGCTAAATCCCTTGTTCAGCTTACAGGCGAGTGAATCCAGTTCCCATCTCTTCCAAAAAACAATTGGATCTGCACCTCTAAAGTTAATATCAATGAGTCAACAATTCCAAATACCTCCTGGTGTGTTGGACACCAGCTCCCAGCACCCCAAGCCATCATGGCCAATAGTCAGGGATGATGGGAGTTGGAGCTCAACAATATCTGTAGGCCCACAGGTTACACACCCCTGCAGTAGAGGTTGAGCAGATATGCCTTCTAAACTCACTACTTCTGTACAACATTGAAAATGAATGCAGAACATATCTTTACAGTAGTGCTTTCCTAAACATTTCAAATTAAGGAACCATCACCCCCATTCCTAAAACTGGAAGTTCATCTTCATCTGCTTTATGGCCTTCAACTTCTGTGAAGGTTTCCAGCAAGGCTTGTGTGGTCCTGTAGCTTGAGAATTGGTGTCTTCAGGCTGCAGATTCTGAAGTCTGAGGTTCCCTTTCGCAAGTTTGTAACTTCCTTCAGAATGAGCCTGTCTGGCATTATGAGGCATTTGATGGAAACTCAAGTTCTGTTGCTTTCAGTTTATGAGCCATTATATTCCAATGCACTGGCAGCTTTTTAGCAACCTATTGTTTCAGTTCCCTATTTAGTATGCATAATGCAACCACACACCTGATGTCCTCAGCAGGCTATGGCAACACCAGTGGAGAAAGGAGCAGGGTAAATCACTCAGAATAAGTGACTAATTAATCATAATCTTGATTCTAATAACATACTGTCTCCGTCGCAGATTTGTTTGTCTTCAATCTCACAGTCTGAGAAATTCTAGTAGTCAGCCAGCCCCCCCATGGTTTGCAAATTGACTTTATGGAAGGGAAAGTGAGAGGAAAAGTTTCTGTCTTGTTAGGAAACTTGATTATGGAGGCAATTACTATGGTTTTCTAAGCAAGACTCAGATTAAGGGAGAAAGGGCATGATAACTGGCCATGTTTCCCACTCCAAAAAATAAAATAAAAAATGTGCTTGCCTCTTGATGAATAATGAGAGCTTGTGTTTTCCATCCAGCAAATCATTCCCTCTCTTGTGACTCTGTCTCTATTATGACCTCAGGCTTAAATTAGGAAAGGCTTATGAATTCAGGTACCTCCTTGGATGAAATAAGGATGCGAAATCTAAGATATTGTGTGAGATGAAGAGCAATGCAACTGAAAATTTCTTTCGAAATTACTTTAGACACATTATCAGATTTAAGCACACAAGACAAGCCCTGCTGGATCAGGCCAATGACCCATCTAGACCAGCATTCTGTTCTCACAGTGGCCAACCAGATGCTTGTTGGAAATCCTCAAGCAAAATGTGACACAAGAGCACTCCTCTCCTGCGGCTCCCAGCAACTGGTATTCAGAAGCATTACTGCCTGCAACTATGGGGACAGAGCACACCACCATGGCTAGTAGCCATTTATATCCTCCTTGTCCATGAATTTATGCAATCCTTTTTCAAAGCCATCCAAGTTGTTGGCCATCTCAGAGTCCTGAGGGAGTGGGTTTCATAGTTTAACTACACACCATGTTAAAAAGTACTTTCTTTTATCTGTTCTGAATCTTCCCAATTTGTCCCTATCTCCATCTCTATTCAGTTACAGAAGACTGCTTTGAAGGTGGTGGTGGGCAGATCCTGTAAAAAAAATGCTTTTAAGAGTATCATTCCAGAAATTAGGGGTGCGTTTTGATTTTGCTTAGCCTCTCATACAAGCTTACTGTATGCTTAACTGCATTGGCAAAATGTGTTCTCTCCCTCTCTGCTTTCAAACACAAGCCCATTAGCTAGTCTACCAGGGAGTAAAAATAAGTTAAGTGAATGGCACTCACAGTTAAAGTCATAACTTTACAATTAGCATCCCACTTTTGCAGGGAAAGAACTAGAGAGCACTCTGGCAAAATATACTTTTTTGCAGGCTGTGCTTAAGGGAGCTTTTCCGGGAGGGAGGCGGGAGGGGTGAAAATGACTAACACAGCCATTTCAGAAAACCTTATGTACAGTAAGTAATAATTAGTTCTCCATATTATTAACCAGAAGGAGCACTTAAAGTTTTTTGACATACCTAATCTCTGTGCCTGGGGAGCAGTGCGGAACATTTGCATTAAATTATTCCCTTGTTTCCCAAGCCCTGCCTGCCCCTTTCATATGAGACTTTTGCTGCCAGCATTCTTGAGTCTGGCACCAGCCTGCATATCTTACTGCTAATATAGCTGTCTCCTGCCAGGCACATCAATGTAGGGTGCATTATAGTACTGCATGATAATAAGGAGAGGAGGAGGAGGAGAATGAGGCCGTATGGATCTGGCGCCGCTTCCTTCAAATTAATGGAGTGACATCAAAGGGCAAAGGGCCTGATCCGTTCCAGGCATGGGCTCTGCCAGGGCACTTGGAGGAGGACAAGGGCAGGAAGGTACAGTCTTGAGGAAGAAAAAGAGCAGCGACAAGGATAATGGAGATATTTCCTTCCCTTGCTGCTCATGGTACAGAGCGTATAGCAGCTTAGTTCACAGGGTTTTAGTAATGTATTCGATGGATTGACATTTGTACAACCTGCTTCCAAGGCTGCCTGGTATGACTGCACTGATGCAACCATTGGTCTAGGATACTATCAGGTGGATTTTCCAATAGCTGACTAGGTTTTATTCCTTGGTTGAGAGAGTGGAGGGGAGGGAATGGGAGAGGGAAAGAGAAGCTTTGCAAAGCTCCTCCATCCTCTTCAAATCAGTAATGGCTGGACTTGTAAATGAAACAAGTTCTACACAGGAAGACATAAGAGGAAAATAAAAAATGGAGAATCTCCTTTGGAGAAACATGGTTGGAGGCAAGGAGACCCCAAGGATTTCCCTTTCAGCCTAGGCAGAAGTACTATTTCTTCTTGTGCACTCCTGCATGGTAAAGCAGAGAGCCTGCTGGATCAGGCCAAAGGACCACCTAGTTCAGCATCCTGCTCTCTCTGTGGCCAACTATGGAAAGCCCACAAGCAGGGCCTGAGTGCAATAGTGCCCTCCTGATCTGTGTTCCTCAGCAACTGCTTTTCAGAGGATGCCATCTCAACAGTAGAGGTAAGACCTAGCCATCATGGCCAATAGCAATTATAAAATTAGAATTATGAGGCATTATTATTATTATTATTATTATTATTATTATTATTAAAGTTGTTTGATGCTGAAGACAGGGTGGCCTTTAGGTGACTTACATTAAGTTTTAAAGACATGCACAGTTATTAAAAAATGAACATAGGAGCATAGGAAACTACCTTATATTGAGTCAGGCCATTGGCCCCTCTTAATTACTATTGCATACACAGCACAGCAGTTCCTCTCTGGGGTTTGAGGCAGGGTCTCTCTTAGCCCTACCTGGACATGCCAGAGATTGAACTTGGAACCGCCTGCATGCAAAGCAGGTACTCTACCACTGAGCCATGGCCTAAACAAATCAGTCTATAAGTCAACACCAGATTCCACAGGGTGGGAAACAGGTTTCAGCACCGAAGGTTGACAAAGTCTTCACACACCTAGACCATATCCCATCAAATGCCCGGGAGAAGATGAAAGGCTTGACACAGAAAATATGTCAGTTTCAGAAACAGGCAGCAGACATTTTTGTTTCTAGTTTAAGATTTATAACTCCACCTTTCTATGTTGCAGTTTTTGTTTTACACAATTAGAATTTATTTTTATTTTTTTACAAATAAAAACTTTTTAAAAGGAAGCCACCATTCATGTGAGGTGGGGTTTTAAAGGCCCCTGAATTGACATCTGAGCTAGGCTTGAGAGAACTTTGCCAGTAAGTAAACCTAGTTTTGAATTGACTGTTGAAGTTGAGACACCT